>NC_051849.1:148977264-149280592 GCF_905115235.1 Hermetia illucens
AGTGCCTCGTAGAAGGTATCCTTCTCCGACTCTGCAGTCTCCTCTGTAGGGGCGTAAAGGTTAATGAGGCTTATATTTCTTTTATTGCCTCGCAAGCGCAGAGTGTATAGCGTTTCGCTTATGTTTTCAAAGCCGATAACAGCAGGCTTCATTTTTTGGCTGACTAAGAAACCTACTCCGAGCACATGGTTTACTGGATGGTCACTATAATATATGGTGTAGCGGCTCTTCTCAAGATAGGGTTTGGTAGTAGAGCTGTTGGTGTTGGTTCAGCAGGCATTTCCCCGGTTTTATGCTCCATCGTGGGTACCAATCCACGTTTCGCCCTGGGACCTATACTACCTTTTGACCACCTAGTGTAATATAACCAGTGTAATATAATATATTACTTTAGTTTAAAAGCAGTTCAAATATTCACCAACATTGGGTGCCCTTAAGTTACTATTACCTTCAGTGGATTTATTTAATGCTATAGATTCTCAATTGAATACAACAAAAATCATCATTTTAATTAGGCCTCCCCCCAATTTTTACGTTGGAATTTATTGAAACATTTTACAACACCTTTTATAAATGCAAATTAAAACTAAGTCTGAAAAAGTCAATTTAATCTACTTTTTCGCAAAAGGAAGTGCATATAAAGAGATTACTACCTCCAATAAGACCGTAATTGTAATACGCTTGCCAATTACCTGAAATGACCGCGACAATAATTACAACTTAAAGGTAACCACGTTCCTTGAACCACATATCGACCCGCATCGCGGACTCAAATTCAAATTAGCTCCGCACAAAGTTGATAGGCTGTTACATATGAGCAGTCAATGGAGCCCGGAAGACAACACGCCGGTCCACGACCAGATCGTTATAATTAGTCCAATGGATTGCTCAAGCCTGCGTCCGAAGCCTACCACTGCAGAAACCTGTTACCTTGGAAGCTTTATCCAGCTCCACATAATGCCAGCAAATACACACGTATTGCAACTCAGATGATAGATTGCAAAATTGGAACTTTCGTTTCTCAGTTTTGGTCAGATTTGCTCTAAATTAAGTGGACAATATGCTTGAATAGTTGGCGCAGGTGCCTGGAATGCTAATTTAACATGGAGACCAGAGAGTGCTTATTAAAGGAGATAAAAATTAATTTAACCCATGTATCTCTTATCTGAATGTAGCCTAGAAGTTACAGAAGGTACTTAACTAAATGGGCGTGTATAGTGCAATTTAATATAGTCGGTTATTACTGAAAATGATAATGTGATCAACAATGTAAACTTCAAAGAAGGACTTTTAGATGATAAAAGAAAGCTCCCATCGCGCATATTTTTAAGGAAAATCCTTTGAAGCAACTCTTCATTAGTGAATAGTTAGTGAGAATAAAACAAAATGTTGAATCCTAAGAACATGATCTGCTGATGCAACGACTTTCCTCAGAAGATTGCATACCTACATATGTACCAAAACTGGTTCTATCCCTCACCTTCAAAAAATCTGGCGAGCTGGAGGAGCATGTGTAGCTTCTCTTGCAGGAAAAAGATATTTATCTGAAGCTAAAATTCTTATCAAATCACTTTCTCTCTGGCTTCTGTATATCCAATCTGAAAGGTAATAATTTAAAAACAAACACAAATCTAAATATTTTCGCAAATCCAACTGAAGATGCATCGCACTGACAGGGTCGCAAAAATATTCCCATTATCGAAAATGATCCATTCTAAGTAACTTGCTTCCTCAATTATTTAAAAATTTATTTTTACTTTTTTTGGTCAATAATTTTTGGCCGACGGCAATGAAAAACCAGTCAAGGAGGCAAACGAATCAGGTCGTTTGCCTCAACTATAGATATTCTCGTATGTAATACGCACGTAATGGAAAATCAAAGTCAATGCCATAAAGAAGTACCGGGCAAAGTAGATCACTACAAACATGTTGACAAGGGTTGGATAATATTTGATCCCTTTCGATCGCTTTCTTGGAAGGAAATATTGATGAAAAAAAACTGAAAGTCGGAATCTGCTAAAAAAGAGAGCAGCACTGGCCTGACAAATGTGATTTAGCGAAAGTGCACGTTCAGGTTCGCCAGTACGTAAATAAGTAATGGCATGCCCACCGACACA
Source organism: Hermetia illucens (assembly GCF_905115235.1). Classification (NCBI taxonomy): domain Eukaryota; kingdom Metazoa; phylum Arthropoda; class Insecta; order Diptera; family Stratiomyidae; genus Hermetia; species Hermetia illucens. The sequence goes on from NC_051849.1 coordinate 148,979,382, forward strand.
TAGGGATATGTCACTGTACTTTCGGGGCTATCGAGAGGAGTGTCCACCTCTTGATGGAGAAAACGATAGTACAGCTGTGCCAGGTGACAGGTGCTCACTCGCGTCAACCAAATCTATGGGAGATATGGGGACTATCATCATCCCATATTGGTTGAGTTCAAATCACTTCTAAAGATCGCGCGGGATCTTATCCGTCAATATTACGTAAATGAAGTGAACTCCCAATGGCGGGAGAAGTTAAAGGGTATTTTGCCAAGAGATTCAGATTCCATGTTTACAAAGTGTAACTGCTGATGCGCAAGGCAATAACATCGTGATGGATGATGCTCTGAAACTCGAACTTATAGGGGAGCACTTTGAATCGGTGTATCGGCCCAGAACGGACTCAGAACCAACGCGGCTTTCGGAAATTGTAGAACGAGATGCCCACAATTTCAAATATAGCCTGAATGGCACCACAGTTCTCCAGTTTAGCTCTGCGTTGCTGGCTGATCTCATACCGAGTGATAATCTGCTTGATTCCTTTGTCTCATGCGTGGAGTTAACTTCCATATTTAGAAGAGTAAAGAATGAGAGATCATCCGGTATGGATGGCATTCCCAACGTGGTCCTCACGCATTTACCAGACATTGCCATTCGTAATTATTGCATTTTGTTCAATAATTTCTTGAACAATTCCTTCTCTCCAGGACAATGGACGAAAGCCCGAGTATTCTCGATTTTAAAGGGAGGGAAGGATTCATCCAGCCCTAAGAGCTACCGCCCAATCAGTTTGTTGCCTAACATCAGCAAGGTCTTTGAGGTTTTGGTATTGAAAACCTTGAGCGGACATATCAAGAAGGAATTATTGCCGAATGCGCAATTCGAATTTCGAGCTGGACATTCGTCTGATATTTGCTGGCGGATTAACAAGAGTGAGTGCGTAGGCGCTTGCCTTATAGACATGGAGCAGGCCTTTGATACCGTCTGGTTAAACTGATTTTCAGGCTCCTGAACAATGAGTTTCCCAGCCACCTCGTAGCGATGATGTGTAGTATGCTGTATGGCAAGTGGTTTGTCATTACGGACGGGAATCTCACTAATAGCAGAGAATTTCATGTTCTGAATGGATTACAGCAAGGGACAGTGACTGCCCTTACACTTTCTGCAGTATTTGCCTGCGAATCACTCAACTCTTTCGAGTTTAATAAATCTCTTAAAAGGTCGTTGGTTGCCTTTGCTGACAATTTGATAGCCTACACGGCACACAAGAAGGTAACTGGGGTGCAAGTTGAACTTCAGAAGATGTTCAATGATATTAAGTTCTTCACGAACAGTTGGCGGATGCGCAAAAGTGTGAAACGATTCTGTTTCGAAATTCCTTGGTGTACGCTAGTAGGAACTTGAAAAGGAATTGGAGAGATTTCCACATTGTCACGAACGAGGATAGTTCTGAACGCATTCCTCATAAGAAGTGCGTTAAATTCCTGGGTGTGCGTCTTGGCAAGCGTCTCCAATTTAACGAGCACGTTAAATTCTCGTTAGAAAGTGCTCGCAAGGCATTCATATCTCTCCGAAGACTCTTGTATGCTCCACATCTTAGCCGGAAGGTGAAGATTATTTGCTACCTTACTTTGGTTAGACCGGTGCTCACCTACGGGTGTGCTATCTGGTTTAATTTGAGTGCTAACCAAATGGAGAAAATAAGGATCTTTGAAAGGAAATGTCTGCGTGCTTGCACGGGGCTTAATAGAACTGCTTCGTCAAACTATGAGCACTATGTAACTAATGAAGTGATGTATGCAGCTGCTGCTGTGCCGAGAATCGACACAGTTATCGTCATGCGATGTGTTTCGCATGGCGAGAACCCTTTGGTTTCGCAGCCGTTCTACCCAAATGATGGATATTTTAAGAAAACTCTCACGACAGGCTTCATTCCTCCCGAAGCGTTCGTGTATCTTGACAGGAATGGTCTAATTCTTGATTCTGCCGGTGATCCGGTTATTTATCATATACACAGACGGGCCACGGACAAAAGGAGAGAATACCCCCCGAACTTGACAGTGGGAGCTCCGGGATTCGACTGGAGATACTCGAGAGCGAGAGCAATTGATATTAAGCGGGATGAAAAAGGGAAATCCTGGTACTGGTAACTGCGGGATGCCGGTTAGCGGTGGCCGTACTCAATTCTGCCATTTACTTCTTGGTGGGACTATGTAAACAACATAAATATTACACGGGTGTTACTTTCACCTCCACCTGTGAAATCTAAGAATATCTTTAAATACATCTATCATTCATTTTATTAGCTTTAAGATAAATAAATTGTATATATTTTTGTACTCGGCTTAAGAATAAATTTAAATTTCAGAAGTAGTTTTTTAAGATATAAAGTGCAGAATTAAGTTAGGGAATTTCTTTTAATTTTTTTGTTCGTCAATAAGACTAAGCTAACCTTGTTGGGTTTTTGACCATTTCCCGATAACTTACATATTATTTTTCAATGTAAAATACATTACATTATATGAATTATAGTTTGTTTTTAAAAAAAAAAAAAACTTTGAGTGTCCACAGTGGCCATAATGTTTATTCCATTTTTCCTTGTTAGATTATAAGATTGTTTTTTCATTCATTTTTCTCGATAATGTTAAACATTTGGTTTAAATAAAAATGATTTTGAAAATAAAAAAACAAAATATGTCACTGTGCTCATTAGTTCGGTAATGTGGATCTTTAACCACTTCAATTCATTACGTATTATTTGGAAAAAATGCGTGTGCTAATCCTTCCTTTTTCTTGTATGATGCTACAGTCCGATGTCGGTCCTTATCCTTATAAAGCCCCCGCTTCGAAATTGTTTGATCACACACCCGCTTCTTTCAATTCTAAAAACTGGTAACTTGCGTTGTTGAGTCTTCCTATTCATTTCGAGACTCTCAATGCGGTCGTGTGTCTCCTTCATTGTCTTACTAGCAGCGATACAATCCCGGCCATCATCAAAGAGCGTATTTGTCTCGTGGTCATCGCAGAAACTGGTGACCAAGAGTCGATGAGGGCAGAGACGGGGCAGTTTCAGTGTTCGCCGAAGCACTCTTCTCCACCGTCCAGCTGAAGTCTCCGCTGAGGTTCGGGACGAATTCCAAAGAACTTGTATAGAATTCTCGGAAATGGATCCTTTGCATAGACCAGGTATTCTCAAGCTCTATGCATCTCCAGCAACTCCGGGAATTCTATCTCAAATCCTTGATGAGATTGCATCTCGGATGTGTTGTGATATATCGCTGATGCAACTACAATCACTTGTGTATTGTGGTGAAAATTTGGTAGATTAAAAGTTCGTAGTTTCGAATAAAAGTGTGATATACCAAAAAAAAATTATTTTTTAAGAAAACATTTTCCATCCACAACACAGCCCTCCGCAATACCTATAAGAGGGTAATGGATGCCACAATAACCGCGGTCAACAGAGATCCTGGAGATGAACCATCAACAAATGATCTTCACAATCACCTGAAAAACGTTATCATAAATACGGCCACAAACATACTTGGCCCCACCTGCAAAAAGAGTCGGAACGGCTGGTTCGACGATAAATGTAAGCTAGCAAGGAAAGGAAGAATGCTTCACACCGAGTAATGTTGCATTCTAAAAGGGCGCGGGCATGCGCGGAGACTTATTACGAACTCCGGCGAGCGGAGAAGCGACTTTACAGACGCAAAAAGGAAGCCTGGGAGAAGCAACAGGTCTGTGAACTCGAAAAGTACAGGGAACAACCGCACTAGGAGCGCAAGTTTTACAAACAAGCCAGCAGGATGAAGCCTTACACCTCTCGATGTTCACCCTGCCGAGACAAAGAGGGAAATCTAATTATATTGTATATTGGAGCGATGGGTTGCCTGACGATTGGCAAAGAGGCATTATCTGTGTCATACATAAAAAGGGAGATATCACACAGTGCAGCAATTATAGAGGTATCACGTTGCTGAGTAGCATCTATAAGGTATTCTCCGCTATCTTTCTAGACCCGATAGCCCCATACACCCACAACATCATTGGTCAATGCCAAAGGAGCTTCACTCCAAGCAAATCAGCAACACATCAGATTTTCTCTCTGCGGCAAGCGATGGAAAAACTGTTGGAATATGGGCATCAATTGCACCATCTATTCATCGACTTTAAAACCGCCTATGATAGCATAGCCAAGGTAAAACTGTACACGGCCATGAGAGAATTCGGTATCCCGACGAAATTGATAAGACTGACTAGACTGACCCTGACCAATGTGCGAGGCCAGATAAAAGCAGCAGGATCACTCTCAAAATCATTTGACATCAACAGCGGTCTAAGACAAGGGGATACCCTACCATGCGTCCTCTTTGACCTGGCACTCGAGAAAGTGATCCGTGATGCTGAGGTAAATGCAAGAGGTAAGATCCTTTTTAAGTTCACCCAACTACTGGCCTATGCTGACGATATCGACATCATGGAAAAGACCATCCGAGACGTACAAACTGCCTTCATCCAGATCGAGCAGGCGACAATCGGCGCCAGATCTTGGGCTGCACATCAATGAAGGTAAGACTAAATACATGGTGGCAACGTCAGCACCGAAAACCAACCAATCAACAACATCAAACTGCACTGGTCAAACAGGAAGAATAAGAATAGGAGAATACAACTTTAAGACCGTTGATAATTTCTCCTATCTGGGATCGAAAATCATAACCGCCAACAGCGTACAAAAACTGTTTCGCTCGAAACGTCTCACCATAGGGTTAAAACTCTTACTGTACAAGACAATGATCTTGCCAGTCCTCATGTATTCCTCGAAAACTTGGGTTCTTAACAAGAAAAATTGCGAACTCTTAGCCGCGTTCGAGAGAAGAATCCTCTGAAGAATTTTTGGCCCCCTACCTAAGGATGGACGATTCCGTAGTCCACGTAACGACGAAATCTACAATACCATGGCTGTCAGATTGTGGATAAAATCCGGCTCAATAGGTTACGGTGGGCGGGTCACTTAATCCGTATGGATGAGGATGATCCCACCCGGTAGAAAAAGAAGACGAGGCAGACCCTGCCTGAGATAGAGCGATGGCGTAGGTCAGGATGCCAGACAGCTTTTAAGGTTATCGAATTGGTGGACCTCGGCGCAAAACCGGGATGTCTGGAGTCTCTTATTAAGGCAGGCTTAGGCCGGATACCGGTTGTTGCGCCGTTGATGATGATGATGATACACGATATTCAGTTCGATGTAGTACTAACATTTTATCTCTTAGAGAGTAGAAATTTGGCAGAAAGGAGGCAACTTTGACCTATTATAAGTTAATTAAAAATATTAAGATTTCCACCAAACATTCTAGTATGATGTATCATTTTAAAATTTATATTATTGCAATATACGTCTTTGCGTTTATTATGGATCTAGAATAAACGTAAGGACAGTGAGGCCTAAATACCATATGGATGAATCACCATAATCTTTTTCAGTTTTCTGGTGGTTTTTCTGAGAACGGGTTCTTAAGAAGTTAACCCCATCTATTTTTATTGCATTTTTTAAGTATAACTATCTGAGAAAACGCATTTAGAATTTAAAGTCATTCCTAATAAAATTAACTGAGATATAATCGTTGCAAGAGAAGAATTCGTACCGAAAACGACCTGAAACTTTAAACGCGTTTTTCTGTAAATGACATTTTTGAGAGTGGTGGCCAAATTATACGGAAACTATCTTTTTGAAACTGGGCAGGCTTATTCAATACATATGGTACAAATTTAGTGTTTAATCGTTCGATATTTTTTTGTGCACAAAGTGGGATCAATCCCTCAAACTAAATAACCCATTTCGGATCCCCGTACTCGTTCCCTTTGCAACCGGTGCCAAATCTAATATTTGCTTCGAAAAGTACTGATTGAAACATTTCATTTGATATTCCACATGGTTATATTCGGTAAAAAAGAATTTTCGTTGTTGTCGTCGAGACACTGCAGCGTATTGCGAGCCTTGGCCTTCAGGATGTCCTTCCCCCAACCATATCGATCCACCGGTCACGTCCTCGAATTTTGAAATCCGGGCAATGATATACTGTCTTCGTTAACAGAATCTGCCCACCGCTTTCGGGATTTTCCTACTGGTCTTCGTCCTTCTGCCTTCCCTTCGAATACCCTTTTAGGTATGCGAATGTCGTTTATTTGTTGGGCGTGGCCAGCCCATTTCAATTTCCGAAGTTTTATTGATTTGAAGACTTCAGGATCGTTAAATATTTGCTACAACTCATGGTTGCATCTGATAGGCTATTGATCGTCGTCTCCTCTAGCTCCTATGATTCTCCTCAAGACCCTCCTCTCAAAGGTATTAACCAGTTCTTCGGAAATTTGTGTTAGGATTCACGTTTCAGATCGCAGCATAACACAGGTCTTACTATAGTTTTTTATACTCGGAGCTCCGCTTTTCTACTCGTATGTATGCATCTTTTTATCTTAAATTGAAAAAATCTCCTTCGCGCCATGAGTTTTTATCGTCCGGATATGCGACGATTTGGTAGGACTTACGGAGGAGCGTGCCTTTCGTGTCCACAGGTAAGTTTCGTATAACCTGCTCCAGTGCTACATTGAATATTACGAGTTGCTTGCCCATCTCCTTGTTTTAAACCGACGTTTGCCTTTAACGTAAAGCTATTATTGAGTCTGACCTGCGCTTCATGGACCATGCAAGCTATCCATAATTGGCTTTCTCCATGTGAAACCGCGAACCGATCCCGCAAGAGTGAAAAAAGTGTGATATGCCCTATTCAAAAAAAGGTAATAAGTTGGCATGTGACAATTAGAGAGGTATCTCACTACTTTGTACCTCCTATAAAATCTTCAGAAAAGTCCTAAAGAGAAAAATTAGACTGTACTCCGATTGGACGGTAAATACCAAGGAGGTTTCCAGACTGGAAGATCGACCGATGATCAACTATTTACGGCCAAACAAGTGCTAGAAGCCGGGAACTTTCATCACTGTCGGCATTTCTGGACCGGATATTAAGAAGGTTCGAGAACAAACGGGCTACCGGCTCTAATACAGGCTTGGGACTGTCACATTACAAATCGGCTCCTAAAACCATCAGCATCTTCTTCTGAACCCTAGATGAGGTGCCATATTCTCAGATAAATTTGCGCATTGTAAAGCGGCGACTGCACTTATCAGTCGTGGAATCAACATCTGCAAGCCGGCTTAAACTTCCGACATACTGACTTGTTGTATGCCAATGGAAGTGATAGGTGCCGCTCTTGTGTGGTGGTTTCACAAAATTTCCAAGCTACCTTGGTAGCGATCTTTGTGATGGCTACACTACAACGATCAAATTGACCATAAGAAACCAACAGGGAGATAAGGAATCTCTATGGTACTCTGCTTATTTCCCTTATCACGTTTACGAAGTTCCCAGTGGAACATTCATCAGAGCTAACCAATATGGGATGTTAACGCCCAGCATATATGCTGGGGAAGTTCCAACATCAATGCGAGAGAATCGAGACTATTGGAGTATCTGGTAGCAACCGATTGCAGATCCTCAATTTAGGTAATGAACCATCTTTCTTCAACGTGATCAGGCAAGAGGTCATCGACATCGGAGAGTATCAAACGATATCACGCTCTCGGATCACAAGCGCATTGATTTCGTAATGGGCATACATCCACCTCCACCTACACCATTTCGGAATCCATATAAGACAGATTGAGCGACTTATAAAACAGAACTGATCGCCCCAGTTACGATCCATGGGAGGCGCATCACAACTAGCATGAGAAAAGCTTTCGAAGGGGGCTCTCCACTCATGTTACCAAAGAAGGGTAAAACACCATGGTGAAACTCGGATTTGGCGAAACAGAGAAGAACGGCAAGAGTCCTCCTCAACCGAGCTATAAAGTCTGATTCAGCCGCTTGCTGCTTTCGATACAAACAGTGAGTTTCTTTGTACGGAATCCAAGAAGCGGCTGAAAGCTCTAAAGAAGAGCGTAAAGTCGGAGAAACGATTATCATTAAGACGTTTTCGCGAAGAGATCAACTCTCTTGAGGCAAGCTCAAAGCTAAAGCGGATCCTTGTCAAAAAACGTAGCCAGCAGTTGGGTTTTCTACGTTTACAAAGCGGGATGTATACAGAAAGCAATGAGGAAACGGCAAACCATTTGCTTAAAGTGCACTTCCCAGGCAGCATCCAAAATCTCATCTCGGGACTGACAGACACATACACCCCTCAACCGAAAAACTAGGCTCTGGCATGAGAGCGCATGGCGAGAGCCCGATGAATAGGCGATCTCGGTCAGTCAATGAGGCGTCATCATTTGGTATGTCATGAAGACCGTGCCTTTCGTGCTAACAAGTCTGCTCATCAGTGGGTTTATTAGCTGTTTTTATACTAATCTAAATCTATAATACCATTCTAAATAATTATATGGCTAAATTAGTTTTTAAAAAACTTATATATAAATCCTGAAAAAGAAGAAATATTCAATTACATTTTAAAGACTCATTTGTATTATATATCCTGAAAGAAGAAAAGGTTTTTAACTAATTTTTTGAATAATTATAAATGAAAACGTTTCCAAACTCACGTTTCCCTGATAGCTTCAAGTTAGAACCCTGACTTTGTTCTTATGGCCCATTGAAGTAGGTCTTCGACAGCAACAGATTTACTTAGTAATCTAAATTCAATGACCCAAGAGCGTAATCATTTATTCATTTGCTCCGTCGTTGCCACGGTATCTATCCTGCCCGAAGCTGGTCATCCTATTTATGCGCATGATGTTTGATTTTTTGATGGATGACGGATTGTAGGCCCATCGCTGCGGTTCTGAGTGTTGGCCAACTATAAAAGACAATGAACGGCGTCTTGCGGTAATGGAGATGAAGATGTTGCATTGGACTAGTGGCGTGACACGTTTTAATCACATCCAAAATGACGATATCCACGACATTATGGGGTTGCACCGATCGTGGAAAAATTGCGAGAGGCGCGTCTTCGATAATATGGTCACGCAATTCGTGTTAACGAGAATACACTTGCCAAGATTGGTCTGAACATCGAAGTCGATGGTAAACCACCAAAAGGCAGGCCGAAACAACGGTGGCTTGATTCGGGAGATGGGGATTTAAAAGCCTCGAGATTGCACCCAGATCAGGCATTCGAAAGAGCCAAATGGCGAAACCAATCACGACGAGCCGACCCCGCTTGTGAACGGGACAAAGACTGAAGAAAAAGAAGAAAAAGAAGAAAAAGATACCGAAGAATTTTGCTTGAGCATATATTGGCAAATTTTGCAGTTCGCATTGTAGTGAGTCGATCAGCATACTCCAAAGAAGTGACGATAGCGCACATCCTTGGGGACAGCCTACCGTTGCTTTTGCTACGTTAGCGTAGCATAGACCCAGTTAATTAAGGTATCTTCAACACCATGCGCTCTAGCGGCATCGGAAAGTTTTTGGAGAGGCGCACAGTCCAACACCCCTTCAATGCCCACAAACACCTCCTAGCGTACTTACTCTCACCCATATTTCTCTTCACCATTGAATCCTCTATCTTTAAAACCAAAGAATGAAGAGCAGATTCACAGGACTTTCCACGCTGGTAAACATCTTGGTTTTCATTAAGTGGGTGCGACCTAAGCGCCTTCCCACGAATGTGACGTACAACCAGTCTCTCCAAATCTTTCAACAAAAATGAAGTCTAGCTGATCTGTCTGAAGTTCTTTGGATTAGAATAATCATCTTTCCCAAGCTTTGGTATAAAGACTACCTTAACATTCTGCCAAGAGGTAGGCACGTAGCCCAAAGCAAGACTTACTAGAAAAATATCTTTTAGGATTCACTCCAAGTGCACCATATCTTCCTCTCGGTTGGGTACGGAAGGAGTTACAAAAGTTCAGTAAATTGACACTTTCATTTTTACTTCAGCGATATTTTATGTGAAATTTCATTTCATTTCAGTGAAAATAGAGACCAGAAAATGCATATTTAGTGATGCTACCAGTACAACAGCAAATCGATGTGTTATTTTCCTCGCTTTTCAAAGTCAGATGAAGCCAACGTAAATTTTTAATGAATGCCAGAATGCAAATGGGAAGACTACCCTCTCTGAAAACTGTGTCAAAATGGTTTGGAAAATTCCAGACCGGACACGGAAGACAATCCACACGAAGATAGTCCCAAACCCTCAACTATAGCAATGTGCCTAAAGTGAATGCTAAAATAAACGAAAATACCAAATTGATCCAAGAAATGATTGCTAATGAACTGGGTTTGAATACCATGGCTGTGACACGAATATTTGAACATCATATGGAATGCACGAAAAACTCACACTTCTGAAAAAATCATTACGCTCTGAAACAACTAAGAAATTCGTACAGCTCCATACTTGTCTCATCTAATAATGTTAAATTTCCAGTTATTTGAAAAACAAAAAAAAATAAAAGGAAGCGTTTTTAGTTCCATTGAAGAAATTAAACTTGAAATCCAAAGGCTTCAAAAAGACGATTTCAAGGAATATTTTGAAAGGCCAATCTACAAACTCAGGAAGTGCATTGAAATCAACGGAAATTACGTAAGAAAAACATTAACTAACAAGGATTAATAAAGATGGACACAAATTACCACTTTTTCTTCACCGATCTTTTGTTAATACCCTCGTTTATGTTTCAAAAATGAAATCTAAGGAACTCGAATGGTAGGAAATTTTGCGCTCATGTCCCGGCTAAGAAAAATTCACAAGGCCACGTAAGTACCATATCATAGGCCAAATCTATCATTTAGTCTAGAACTTCAACTACATGATTACAATGATCAACCGAGCAGCCCCTTTCAAGGATATTTTAACCTCCCAATTTACAAATCAATCCTTCGCATTGGACTTTTTCAAAACTAACATATATTCATGAAAAAAAGGAAAGAAGAATCGAAGTACGAAAGTTGTTCTGCAGCCAATTACTGAAAATTATAATAATATACTATTAATAACTTTATTTGAAGGGATATCGGTATGGAAGGTATTTCGGAGCCTAGCCACCATATAGTGGCAGCCTCTCGATTTTCAGATTTTCCGTTGGGCAGTTTCTGAGAATGGCCTCGTTGAATAAATGATCAATTTTAACCCCCCGCACTCCCCGCCTTTCCAATAAATGTCAAAACTAACAACTTCGGAAAGTACTAACCGAGACCTTTCATTCGATACCCAACATGGCTATATTTGGTGCAAAAAAATTTACACCCCCCTTTTGCATGTATGGGGATCTCCCCTTACATTCAACGTAACTCACTGTATTCGTAAGCGTTCACAGTTCCCCCTTTCCACCAAATTTGGTGTCAATCGCTATAACTGTGTTCGAGAAAAATGCGTGTGACGGACAGACAGACAGGCAGACAGACAGCTGTCGGCTCCTCATCTCGAGTGTTGTAAGCTCCATCTTGTTTTATGCAGCTCCAGTCTGGGCATTGTCTTTGAAGGTGGAAGCAAACAGAAGAAAAATCGCAGCCCCATACCCATTGGATACATTGCGAACGTCATGCGCTTACCGTACAACTTCAGATGAAGCAGCTTGTGTGATTGCAGGCATGATCCCCATCGACATCTTGGCGAACGAGGGTCGACGCCTCTATGACCCATCATATGCAATCGGCGAGACCTATACCAATCGTCGGCAATTGGCACGAAGTGAATCTATTTTGGAATGGCAAAATAGATGGAATGATTCACCTAAGGGACGCTGGACACACAGGATTATTCCAGATGTTTCTAAATGGATCAAGCGAAGGCACGGTGAGGTTAGTTACCACCTAACCCAATTCCTAAGCGGTACCGTGCATACCTTTATCGCTTCGGGCGTGACGACTCCCCGTATTGCCCGACATGCTTAATGATTCCGGAAGATGCGGAGCATGTTGTTTTTAATTGCCCGCGGTTCGCCGCACACAGAGAGGAGGTGGAAATTGACACCGAGGCACGGTTGACACCCGAGATTATCGTGGACCACATGCTAACCTCTGAAACATCTTGGAGGGCGGTGGAAAAATGAATGAAGGCGGTCCACAATCTGCTGAGGAGGGAGGAGGTTCGAAGTAAAGACACAAATAACGACAGAAGCCGCAGTTCATAACTAATCCTGCCCCGCGATGTAATACCGAATTGGCAGTCCCGCGGGGTAAGCGAAGGAGAATGAGGTGGTTTTAGTGAATAAAAGTATCACATAACCGTATGGCAGGAGCCAGCGGTAAGTTTTGAACCTTTCCACCTTCCAACGTATAAAAAAAAGGCAGACAGACAAACAGTAAACCGATTTTAATAAGGTTTTGTGTTACACAAAACCTTAAAAAGGGTCCTGACCTTATTTTTCTCTCACTTCCATGACATATGATGAAATCAATCTTCATAACCTTCTATAATAATGACGAATTGGGGACATCTGAGCAATAGCATAAAAACCTTAAAGCTCCGCGGTCGGAACGCCAAACGAAACTATAAATAAACCCCTCCGAACTAAAGGAGAATCTGATGTGACTTTGCAATTGTTTTCAAATTTTCAGCCAACTTCGCAAATGGAATTTCCCAAAGTTTCGCTCTAACAAATAATTTAATTAAATCCACGATCCGTGGAATCATCGGCAAAAAAGAGGCTTGTCCGTAAAAATAAATAAAAGAAGAAAGCTATTTACTATTGCTGCTAGAAAAAAAGTTCAAGAAACCCAAATTTATAAAACAAGTTTCCGATCAGACATCGACATTTATTATTAAGAAAATATATCTCCAGATGTATGTATTCCATAGAATCAGCTTAACAAAAAACGTAGGCTTAACAATATGTCGTATTCATTTGAATTTCGCTAAGAAATGTTCGAGACTGAGATTGCAAAAGTTGGAAACTGTTTTCGGATGAATAGAACTTCATATCTTTGACTCGAAGTGATGAAATCTTATAGAAATGATGCTTCTGGAAAGAGTAACAGTTACAGTTTCCCACTGTTAGATATCCGTATTGAATACATGCCAATAATAACCAAACTGCAACTAGTTGCAGCGTTCTCAAAAGCAGCAAAAGAAATATAATGAACTTAAAAAGTGGTCGCATTACCAACAACTCATTGAGAACTCTATGAAAGGTTTCGATTAGTTTTTTGAAGCGTCTGCAGTTATAAAGGGGAGAGTGCGGGGGCTTAAAACCGACCACTTATTTCAGTGGCCCAATCTGAGAAAATACTCAACCAAAATGTCTGAAACCGGAAGCGGTAATTGTGCGATTTCCAAAAGAACTTGATGCTACATATCATGGTCTATAGTACAGCCTATTTTTTATTTTTTTGTTCACACACGAAGAAAAACACGTCCTTCTCCTCCTTTCGGCTTTCCTCCTTCAGCAACTCCTCCTGTATTTTTACGATTGCGGAGCTAGTTGTCCTTTCACCTCAGTATTTCCGCAACTAAGCCATTCAGCCTCACGCTCCAGCCCAACGCTTGGTTCAGATTCCTCCACTCAATTGCGAACCTTGGATGCCACCGCTTCTAGGGGAATTCGGTGATCAATCCAATCCAAAGCGGTACAGATGCTGCCTGTAGCAACCACCTTGGCCCGTGAGGAACTGAATGATGCGGTAATTGGTCTCCCCATGCTTCCTCTCAAGTCACACCCTATTGTTGCTGATTGGCCTGTGCGTCCACCGACCCTTCATAGACTCGTCCCATCTGCGTTACCGGAGATCATTCGATTCTGACCTTGCCGTATTCCTACGCTCTGTGTGCCCCTCCATACGTCTTGCATGGTACAGCACACTCATTTCTTTCGCTATGCCCGTCATCAAATTCACTAAATGCCCACACGTATGTCAGCCAACGCCTCTTTAATTAAGTTCCAGTTGGCCGAGTTGAATGCAGTTTTGACATCCAGTGTCAACAAGGCACCGCAGCTGCCAGAAACTAGTGCGCTTTTTGCCAAGTGGACACGTGAAAAACCAAACTAGCCCTCCGACAGGCCATTGCTGTTTTCGACGATGGGTAGATGGGTCTGTTGTAGATGACTCTCTGCATCATCTTCCCCGCTATATCCTGCAGGCAGACTTTTGCTTTTTCCACTGAACATGAAATCGTCACCTGGGGTAATCTCCGCAGCCTTTTCATTAGCACCCTGTAGTCCTTACTCCAAAGGTTTATATCAGCATGGTCGCACAGCTGTCTGAATCAATTTTTCTTACTCCTCCAAATGGCTTCTTCTAAGCGACCACGCAGTTGCCTGTGCGCTTCATCTCGACCGTCGCTTTCAGGCTTTGTCCTGCGCCTCTGGTAAAACTTCCTTGCCTGGAAACATGCGGCTCGCAAACTCGTGTTTTCGTTGTTCCAGCAGTAGTTGAACACAGAAAGAAAACCTCACCCAGCGCCACGGAACACTCCTCCCCCTAAAAAATTTTCGCCGTCCAGCCGAGTAAACCACCTATTCTGCAAAAGCTCTTTCTCAAGCTCGATTCGCCCTTGATTTCCATACAAATCATCTGGTAGTCATTGTGAGTATAGTTCTCGCTGACTTACCAACAACTCTTCTGGCTAAAGCAACACTCACGTATTTCAGGTCAACTATAACCCCAGACCCCATCCCCTGAAAGTCTATGAGACCCCAACATTCGCGTGTATAACATTTAGCTCCGCGAATCCTTCGAGCAGCTTATTTTCCGGAAGCTCATACCGCTGCTTGGCCCATTTGGTCTTTGACCCAAATGTGCGGATGGTTTGCGAGAGTAGGTCCTGTGTCACCTAGCAATGGTTGTTTGTATCAACTTCATCTGCGATTTGTGTTTAGGGCTCTATTATATTCCGGACAACTCCCTCGTTCCCTTTGCACAGTAAGCAATTGCATTACTTCGACCTTTCATTTGGACTGGTGCATGCCCCCGCTATGTGACCGAAGCCAAGTTATCTGGAGCATCGCTTCAGTGTCATCTGCTCCCTGAGTACACACATAACCCAGTCTATTTTTACGCTCCGTGCTGGTAACAGTTTGAGTGCTGCCTCCAAAGGTAGGCTGATAATGATGGTTTGTGTTCTCCGTAGGCTTTCCTTAGCGTTTTCAACGCTGACTCTTGTAGTCCGGTAAGATCGAACTGCTTCCCCAACTCCCCGCAAACCTGCTCCTTCGTGGTGATCTCATCTACTATCTTTGCAGATTATAAAGATTTACGGCATGCTTGTCCTTATGTCGACTTCCTGTCTATATGACTTTCCGATTTGGTTCAAGAATTTGTCCACCGTTATATCCTTGGATTTCTTGAGTTCCAACATAAGGTCCCCTTTCGGCAATCGTTTAATGCGGCTGAGATTGTCTCCCAGATTGGTAAGTTCGGGGTCTACCTTCACTCTCCTGGCGTTATATTTGTCGTCTGATTCACTTTTTGTTCGACGCCTTCACCCTTCTTTCATCTTGAGCCTTGCCGTATGCTAAACGGATGCATCGAACGGATCATTGCCCTTATATTTTAGTAAATATTCTTGCGCTCCTTTATGAATGATGCGAGTAGTGAGCCTGATGGGATAGCAAAGCTAGGGACGATGATAAAAAACCTTATGGAGTATGTCAATGCTCGACATAGTGTCCATCACGCAATTAAAGACCAGGTGCGTGCGTATCTTGAAGTACGAGAGGGATTAAAATAAAGCAGTGAAGGTAAAAAACAAGGAGAAACTGCAGCACTGCAGTCAACGCCAAAAGCTTTCCCTTCTAGGAGCAACCCCTTCATTATTATGGATGCAGCAGCACAGCGTATACTAGGCACAAAGGAAACTCTGGAGCTCCGTAGACTGAGAGAGTCTAATGGAGAAGCGGAATCTCCTCAACGCAGCCATAAACGGAAAATGGAGAAAATGCCCCCACGGCAAAAAAGTAGACACTCACACGAAAGACTACCAGCCCCAGTCGTCAAGCCCTACGATACCAGCTGGGAACACAGTCAGTCGAAGAACGAGATATTCTACGGTTAAGGAAGGCACGCAAATTGCTTCCATAAGCCTAACACTCGAAGCCGCCAAAGGAGCTATCACTACCAGTAAAGTTCGGATTGGTTGGGTCCGACTACGGGAGCAGATAACTCTGAAAAGGTGCTTCAGGTGTTTGGAATTTAGGCACGTGGCGAAGAAATGTACTAGCGTACACGATAGGTCCAACCTGTGCCGCAAATGCGGAAAAAGGCCACATTGCAAAAGCCTGCGAAAAAAACCAAATTGTCCGTTCTGCAAGCAAATAAATGGCATTGACAGTGCCCATATCACGGTGTTTAGGATCGACACTATGCGCAAATGAGATTCCTACAGCTAAACCTGACCCATTGCCAAGCGGCTCTGGATCTGATCTCCCAGACGGTATTGGCAGCCGAGAAACGAACGCAAGAGGACGTATATTACTCGAAGCTCTTTCTCGTCTCAACCTTATAGTTGCTAACACTGGATCGTGAACACTTTCCGAAAGAGAGAAATAGGGTCCGTTATAGATGTCACATTTGTTAGCGATGTTTTAGCTAGAGATCGTCGGCGAAAAATATACACAGAGCGACCACCAGGCCCTCATTTTTGAAATCATATATGGTACACGAATGAAGTGATCCCGAACGAGAGCTGAAAGGTGGGCGGCTAATAAGTTTGACGAGGAGATTTCCAAGGAAATTCTGCATCAAAATACAACGCTTGAAGGAAGCGCAGAAGATCAAGCTTTACAGATCGGCGGAAAGTTGCGGCGAGCATGTGACGCCTCCATGCCAAGGTGTGTTGTATCCCAGAAGCGAACTCCGGACTTTTAGTGAAACTTTGAAATCAGAGAATGCCGCAAGGCTTACCTCAAGGCCAGAAGGCGCAGTCAGCGAAATAGAAACCGATCTGGATACGAGCAGCTACATGAAGAATATAAAAACGCTCGGAAGAAATTACATGTGGCCATTTCAAGCGACTGTGTAAGGAAGCTGACACGGGCCTATTAGAAAATAATACCAAAAGTTAAAGGCAAACGCTCCCCACCAATTTCTTGCCCTACTCTGCTTAATGGATCTTTTCCCACAGAATGTGAGTGCCGCTAACCTTCCCACTGTCTAGATAGACATCGCCGAAGTTCCCATGGTAAGTGAAAAGGAGATTCTCGAAGCTGCAGAAGAAAATAGTTGGAAAGAAAACACCTGGCTTGGATAGCATCCGCAATAAAACTCTTAAGACAGCAGTTAAAATAGCTCCAAATATGTTTGCCGAGGGGTTCAGTTTTCGAAAGTGGAGGTCTACAACCGATGCAGTTGGCCTGGTGGCTAACACAGCTTAGACCGCCCTTGACGAGGGCAAATGTTGTGCAGTGATTACACTCGTTGTGAATAACGTCTTTAATTTCGCTAAATGGAGCAAGATACTTGAATCCCTAATCAACTTAGGCGTACCAAAGTACCTAATCGCATCTGTGCTGTGAATCAGATCAAGGAAAGAAATTATACCAAACCACATGCGAAGTGTCACAAGGGTCCGTCCTAGGGTCACTCTTGAGGATTATTATGTATAATGTAGTACTGATACTAGACCTTCCTACTGGTGTGGCCTCCATTGGTTTCGCGGACGATATTGGTGTGACGGTTGTTGGACGCCTCCTGGAACAATTCGAGCTTTATACAAATGAAACAGTCTATGAGATTAAATCCTGGTTAGAGAATGCTGGTCTATAGCTCGCATAACATAAGACGGAAGCAGTACTAATTACCAAGCGAGGACAGTGCACGTCCCTGAAGATCAAAGTTGGAACACAAACAATTCATTCCAAGCCTGCGCTTAAATATTTAGGCGTAATGATTGACCACAGACTAAACTTCAGATTGCAGATGGAGGGTATAGCAACCAAGGCATATAACATCGGAGCGCTAATTGCGAGAATGCTACCAAATATAGGTGGAACCAAGGCCGAGCCGTCGACTCCTTATTTCGAAGGTGGCCAGTTCAATGGTACTGTATCCAGCCCCAGTATGGGCAGATGCACTGAAAAATATAGCAAATACGAGAAATATTGGAGCTGCGTATCGCAAAAGTGTACTCCGAACATGCTGCGCTTCAGAACAATATCCAATGAAGTAGCTTGCGTGATAGCAGGAATGGTCCCAATTGAGATTCTGGCGAAAGAAAGACAATGACTTTACGATCGAGTGTATCCCACCGAAGAATCTCCTGCCCGTCGGCGACAGTTCACACGAACGGAAATTATCGCAGAATGACAGGAGAAGTGGCACGGATTAGGAAAAGGCCGTTGGACTCAAGAACCATATGGGATCTCCGGAAATGGATCGAGCGACCCCACGGCGAAGGTTAGGTTTCAATCTAACTCAATTCTTGAACGGACACTATATCGATTTGGGCATGATGATTCGCCATATTGCCCAAAGTGCCCAAATATTGCAGCGGACGCAGAAAACGTTTTTTTTTCATTGCCCGAAATTCGGGCGCATTGGAAGGCACAACCAGGGAGCACTTTACATCCGAAAATATAATGGAACATACGGTGAAAGCAAAGGGGATGTGGGCCGAAATCGAAAAAGCGATTGCAGCCATCGTTAAGAGGCTTTGGCAGGAAGAAGTCAGCCAGAAGAATTAACGCGAGAGAAATACGAATGTTGACACGACTGGAGAATAAATTTTGATCCAGCCCCGCGACGTAATACCGACTGGGAGTCCCGCGGGGAGACTGGAAGGAAAAGAAAGTGGTTTTAGTGGGTAAGAGTCCCACATAACCATGTGGCAGGAGCCAGCGTTAGCTTTTGAAGCTTCCTCCTTCCATCGGCAAAAACAAAAAAAAAAAGACTGACAGACGGACAAACGAACATTGACGGCACATTGAATCAATTTTAAGAAGACGCCGTTCATTGCCTTCTATAGTCGGCCGACAATTAGAACTATAGAGAGGGACAGGGTGGACGACATTGCGGTAAATTTTAAGCTTTGGACGTTCGTTGATATGCCGATCACAACGAATACCAGTTGTGAAACCCCACTTCAGGTTGCGCTAATGCTTGAAGCAACCTCATAACGCAGTTCTCCATTAGCTGATAGCATTGATCCGAGATATTTAAATCGCTCAGTTCTGGGT
Organism: Hermetia illucens; assembly: GCF_905115235.1. Lineage (NCBI taxonomy): Eukaryota > Metazoa > Arthropoda > Insecta > Diptera > Stratiomyidae > Hermetia > Hermetia illucens. The sequence goes on from NC_051849.1 coordinate 148,998,478, forward strand.
AGGTCACTGTCGCTGACAGTGATTGTGCCTGTTTCATGGGGATCGGTCGTCAAAAATTCAGTTTTATTCAAATTCCATTCGATACCGTGTTGCATGAGGAGATCATTCCATTTTTCGACACGTTGCTCGAGATCATTTTTGCTATTAGCGCTAGGAAAACATCATCTGCATAAAGCAATGTATAGGACGCAGGACGTTGGATCTCCTGGGAGCTGTGCGACCGAAAGTAATACATAGCTTACTTTGTTTGTCCAATTGCACGGTTTGGTTTGAAAGCCATGAACATATCCCCTTTACTTATGCATGCGGTTTGCATATAAAGTTCCGTGATACTGAGGTAAATGGAAGAGGTAAGATCCTCTTTAAGTCCACCCAACTGCTGGCCTATGCTGACGATATCGACGTCATGGCAAAAACGACCCGAGACGTACAAACTGCCTTCATCCAGATCGAGCAGGCGGCAATCCGCGCGAGATCTTGGGCTGCACATCAATGAAGGCAAGACAAAGTATATGGTGGCAACTTCAGCACCAAAAACCAACCAACCAACAACATCAAACCGCACGAGTCAAACGGGAAGAATAAAAATAGACTACAACTTTGAGACCGTTGATTATTTCTCCTATCTAGGGTCGAAAATCACAACCGATAACAGCTACGATGATGAAATCCGCGCACGGTTGTTGTCAGCCAACAGAGCCTATTTCAGCTTACAAAAACTGTTCCGCTCGAAACGTCTCACCATAGAGTCAAAGCTTTTACTGTAAAAGACAATGATCTTGCCAGTCGTCATGTATTCCTCGAAAACTTGGGTTCTTAGCAAGAATTGCGGACTCTTGGCCGCGTTCGAGAGAAGAATCCTCCGAAGAATTTTTGGTCCCCTACATGAGGATGGACGATTCCGTAGTCTACATAACGACGAAATCTATGAGCGATACATGACCGTCCGGTTGTGGATAAAATTCGGTTCAATAGGTTATGGTGGGCGGGTCACTTAATCGGTATGGATAAGGATGATCCAACCCGGAGAGTCTATAAGGGCAATATCTATGGTAGAAAAAGAAGACGAGACAGACCCTGCCAAAGATGGAGCGGCGGCATAGGTCAGGACGCCAGACAGCTTTTAGGGATATCGAACTGGTGGACCTCGGTGCAAAACCAGGATGTCTGGAGTTCCTTATTAAGGCAGGCCTAGCCCAGATACCGGTTGTTGCGCCGTTGATGATGATGTAAATACTTAATATCGCCTGGCCCCTCTAGAAGTATTCTCAGGTAATGCATCCTTTGGGTGCTACCCAGTGCTTTTGCTGTAATGAATCTTTGAAACGAAAAAACCCAGAAACTCAACCCACCGATTGATATCTCATTGAATGTAAGTAGCTGCATACGCGGTAAGCGTCAATTATCCGTCTGACTCCCGCCTTTCATCATCTATCACTCTTTATACCAGATGAATTCCTTTCTTTTCCTTTCCTTTCTTTTTCTCTCAATTTCAATATTTTTTCTACCACTTTCACCCTCCAGATCAACGCCATACTTTTCTGATCTTACTTTTACGGTGACCCTTTGGTATTTATTTACTTGCTCTTCATATTCCTTACTTAATCGATGGTATGGTCCCGCTATTCGTGTTAACGAGAATTCACTTGCCAAGATTAGTCTGAACATCGAAGTCGATGGTAAACGACCAAAAGACGGGCCGAAACAACGGTGGCTTGATTGGCTGAATGGGGATTTAAAAGTCTCGAGATTGCACCCAGATCAGGCATTCGATAGAGCCAAATGGCGAAACCAATCACGACGAGCCGACCACGCTTGTGAACGAGACAAAGGCTGAAGAAAAAGAAGAAGAATCGCTTTCCTCTAGTTGCACCTAATTCCAATAAAGTGAAATGGAACTTCGGAAATAAATCAAAATGTTCAAACAATTTGGAACTCCAGCTTTTCGGTTTCGAAATTTTCTTCAACAAACAACTGATATTACTTAGGGTAAATTTCAGCGTTAATAAATAAACTCTTCCCTGGCAGGGTCCTATTGATCTTATCAGCCTCCAAATATTCTTCTATCATATTCCGTCTCCGATCATTTTTCCATTAATTGGAATTTCCTTGGCGATTCACGCATAAAGACAATATACAAAAGTTTGACGTGATTCTAATACCGTTTCCTAAGATACACAATTTTTTAACTTCATCAATTCTCGGTGATTACCCTCAAAACTAAACCACAAATCATTCAAGATATTACGTACCGCTGCCGCCCTCTACTGTGTTTTTCTTTCTAGCCCCTTACCCCAATTCCCTGACCCTCCCTCAATATCCTCTTCTATCATACATTCCATTACCACAACTTAATTCGTATCCATGCTTGCTTTTACGAATACCAAATGTACTACGTTCTGTTCTGTATCCTCCACTCGCCCAGTGGCAAACCTCGACGGACCACTTTTATGTTTTTGGATTGCTAAATCAAACGACTTCTCCATACGAAGACTCATTCCAGTGAAAACCTCCATAACTTTAGCACGTTGTTCATGCTGCCTTGCTCAGAAGACAAGGTCAGCTACCCGTGGGCTATGTGATCAGAAGGTTTATTTGGCAATGGAATCCACTCTTAAAAAATGGCTGATGGGTGGGTAACCCCAAGAGCACTTGGCGCGGAACAGTAGACGAGTGCAGATGTCTCATGAAGACCTGAAAAGAGTTGAAGCGCACCGTGTATGATTGCGCCTAGGCATTGTTGACGCACTATGCACCACCAGGGAGTGAATAGACACCACATATACACTAGTACATTATACGAAAACAAGTATAGTTGCTTCATAAGCGTTATCGCTGCTCATTCCAGATACTGTGCTCAATGTGTTCCCCGACTTTACAAAATTTAAGGATTCATAAATCAATTGCCAGTTCTGCGACTTTATTAACACGCCGCAAGGGAAACGATAATAATTTGATTTGCTTAAAAGCATTGAAGATAACAACAGATAACAAATATTCATGTCGTGACATCGTAAATAACAAATCATACTTCAGTTGCGTTCTTCGCCAAATTGAATCATGGTGAACCCATCCGTTCCTAAGATCGATCTTGGCTTTCATTCAGTACAACTTCATTCTCGAAAAGTTTGGAAATCTTTCATTGCTCTATCGATCAACACAAGTAGCGTCATAAGACGGAGATTTTAAATTTTTGTCGCTTTTTTTACTTTAAAAAAAAAAAAATAAAGAAACTGAAAGAAAAAATGAGAGTCAACTGAAAAGGATAGTCACATTTCCAGTTAATAAATATGTTATCAAAGGGCGTATGTGCACCGTATTCCAACACAGGAGGACAAAGTTCGTTTTAAAACTGTTGCACTGGTATTCCGAAGTTTGAATCCTTAGCTGTAATGAATTACTACGTAAAAAGCATTCAAAAAACCGCAATGGGGGAAGTATGTACGAAGAGCAGACTACTGAAAAGCACGCAAACCCCTTCCCCCCTGAAGAAAAAAGGAACAATTTAAACAGTTAAAAGCCATTGATAGACGCGGGTAGCAACTTAACCCAAGGTATTCGGACCCCAAAATTTGGAACGGTGTGTAGTGCTACATGAATTTTAAACTATGAAAATATTGAGACAGCAGTATTCAGTCAAAGTGTTATATATACCTTTCTTTAAAAATCTGTCAGGACAAATTTTCGCATCAACTAGAATTTTTCTTTCGTTGTTTGTATTACTAGGCCTAGTCTTCCGAAAACTCGTATTTAGATCTTATTATTAAACTAGCCGCCGCACAATGTAGATGTGTCGTCAATGTCACTGCAAATTTACAATAAATTAACACTGAAAGTAGAAATCAAATGTTCCTTGAGGACATGTTTCTGCATTCAGCATCCTGCACAACTCCATGGATTTAGTAAAGGAAACACGGATCTTACAATGTAATCAAAGCTTCTCAGCCTTTTTCTTTTTTTAATTCTGTCAATGCTTGCATAAACAAAATACATATGTACCATAATTCCTAAGTTCATAGTCTAGTTATCAGAATTTTTTTAAAAATATACAAAACAAGAAATAATAATTAGCAAAACGTTTGCGTACAGATTAGCGCTTCATTTCTTCTTCTGGTTCATTAAATATTACGGGTAGAGATATTCAATATATTTTGATATTTTTCCATATAATATCTATCTATTTTATGCTTTATTAGTAATAATTATCAAATATATGTACACAATGCTCTCTCTATTGCAATTTATAGTAATTTTTATGACGAGAGTAATATATTCATATATGTTTGTAGCAAATCAACAATGAGGAAGAAAATATTAAAACAATTTGAGCGTGTATTCCGGGTGACTCCGTACAAGCATTTGTAAGCATAAACTCTCCAACGAGGTACCAATTCTCTTCGTTATGGCAAACATTGCAAATGGATGTTAAGCTAGTCGAGCGAGCAATGATGATCGAATTTACTTTGAATTCGCCACTTTTCTATATAAAAATTCAGCTATCATGCGAACAGATATCGTCAATCGTTTCCTCGACGTGAAGTTTGCTTATGATAATATCTTCAGATGGAAAATTTTAACAAACAATGAAAAAGCGAAATCTCACTGCACGTTGAAATTTAAATTGCGCAAATCAAACTACAGCAGCAACTGATTTCGAATTATATTTTGTATAAGATTATTAAAGCGGAAAACAAAACATATTTTACATAAACTATCTGCTCCTCTGCTTTACAATCAATTTACATAGACAAAAATCATAAAATGCAACTCAAACTGCCGCAAAATGTGAAAAACCCACTTTCACCCTACATCTTGGTTTATTTCTATATTGTCTAATTATGTAGAAAATAAATAACACTTTATCATCGTGAAATATCATTCAAGATATAAGCCTACAATTATGTCTACATAAATGATGTTTTTTCCCTAATATTGTTATGCATGTCTATCATCGCTCATCACTATTTTTTCTTTTTTGTCGTAGTTATCGTTGCCAATTTACCACCTGTCCCGCTATCCACTAACGATCAAGCAGACGTTTCATTCGGTTCCATCCAACCCTCACTGTCGTCTTCACTCTCAGAATCTTCCGATTCAGATAATTCAATTGCAACGCGACGAGCCAAAATTGAAGCGACATCATGCAAGCCAGTATTGCGTTCAATTTCTTTTTGTTGTTCACATTTCTCCACTTTTCGTAAGGTAATGCCTGGAAAGGAAAAAAATGTGTTCAAAATAGAATTTCAGTTTGTGTATTGTATAAAACAAATAAAAAAATTATGTATTTCTCAATTTAAACGCCCAGAATTGTAGTTGCCAATATCCACTAAATTGAGCGTAGCGTATCAACTTCGGCTACGCGCTATCGTTGCCTGTTCGCTGAAATGTGCTTCAGCTCTCTCCAGGTCTTCCCGAAAAGCCTACACTCCTGTTCTGCTGACATAGCCAGCAATGGAGTTTTCACCCTTTCTCAATATGTGGCCTATACACTGCCACTTCCGCCGCTTCTCAACAACACCCATATAACAGCATAGAAATAACATTGACGCGGAACAAGCACAATTTAATGTTAGTATTGAGGTATCTGCATTTCCAGATTTTAAATAAAACAAAAACGCGTCGGATAATATCAAGCTCGGTGAAACCGTCAGCAAAAACAAGGCTACCAATGTAGGCAAATTGACCGACACCTTCGATATGTCTGTCCGTTAATGCAGATACAAAAAGCACGATGTCTCGTCAAACTGAGAATCTTGGTTTGGTTGAAGCTTATCGACAGTCAGACGCTGTTTGCTCCTATAAATCCAGAGCCATCTAGTTAAGGTCCATTGCTCGCTGAAAGGTGTATAGTGCATTGATAAACTCCACATCCCCTGCATAAGGCAGTATGAAGAACGTCACCGATAACCGTCACCGATAACCGTCACCGAATATAGCCATGTGAGGTATCAAATTAAAGGTCTCGATTAGTACTATTGGTTGCAAAGAGGAGGAGTTCGAGGATTTGAAGAAGATTAGTTACTTCAAGGACCCGTTCTCAGAAACTATCCATTTGTGAAAAGAAAATATACCATGCACATGGTATCCAGGCCGCGAAAAATAAAGTTAATAATAATATATTCATATTAAACTGGCTGCGAAGTTTATCCTAGAATCATCAACTTTTGCAATAGTATAGGCTATACTATAGACCATATTGCTACCAAATTTTATGGAGATTGCACTTTACCAACAATTTGTCATTTTTGTGCAAATTTCTTGCATTCTAAGATTTTGAATGTCAGGGTCGTACTAAAGCGAATAGTCTGACAAACTAAATACATAAACATTACGGTTACATTACGCTGGCCTGTGCTTATGAGCTATATAACCCTGCTATCACCCTCAGCCCTCTGCTCTCGCTTCCTATCACCTAAGAGCTGAGGCCCTCTGTTCCGGCCTGCCATCACCGTCAACCGTGTGCCCCATGTTATTTCTAGAACAAGCCAGAGCGGCCGATTTTAAATTGCTCTAGATTTGAGCACGAATACGTCAGACAAAAACATGGACAAGGGCATGCAGCGTGGGCTTGCAAATAACTTGCTGGATTTATCCATCTTTCTGTATCAGTGAACACTTCACATACATGGGACTACTTTTGAATGTCCGAGTAGCAGCAGTACTAGGTCCAGATTGACATTTTTTTCCATCTTCATTACCAATTCACAAGTCCGCACCTTTCAATGCGATAGTTTCTTGACACCTTTCTGTGGTATTCATGCCCAAACATTTATTATTGCGTTTTTCTCACTATTTGGTGACGCCAGTTTGTTACTAAACATAATCTGAATAAAACGTAGCGTCGAGCACGTTTTTCGCCAAGTTTTTGTGAATTTTTTGTTTGGTAAGTATACCAAACAAAGTACACAACGACCTGTGAGTTGGAGCTTAAGAAAGTCTTCCCTGCCGGTCGTAAGAGGCGACTAAAAGGTATAGAAATTTGCAGCTACGTGCAAATTTTGAAACTTTATTGCTACCAAAACGTCAACAATGCCTCGAATAGAGACTGACCTCACGACGAACAACTTTGGCTATCGAAAACGGACTCTCATCGGTTTCTGGAATGTGCTCACACTCCTCGAGGATGGTAGCGAGGGTGTCCAGAATGCTCGCTTTCTCCAACTTGAGCGCCAGTTCCAACGATATAAGCTGGACATTCTGGGCCTAAGCAAAGTAAGATGGTAAGACTCTGGAGAGTACACCACTCGACTCCACTCCTAATACACTACTGGCAATGTGCTTTTGTACTCTGGAAAGCCAAGTGCTGTCGGGTTGCTTTTGGCTATCACAAGGTGCGCTCTCTTGACCTAGGAGTTCGTTTCTGATAGACTTTTAACTGCAAGATTCCGGCTCCGGTTAAGAACCCTCACGACTGTAGAATGCTACGCACCAACGGAAACTTCCAATGTAGTGGAGAAGGATGCTTTCTACGAGCAATTAAACGCAGTTCAGAGGAGGCTTCCTAGAAATGACATTGTGATCGTGATGCATAATCTTAATACCGAAGTGGACTCTGATAACACATTGCTCGGACTCGACTCATGGGGAAGTTTGTGGATTTCTGCAATTTCCACCGCTTCGTCATTGGTTTCACACATTTGTCAAGCAGGGGGGAGCTGCATCCTTTTAAATTCAACATCGACCTCTTGTATGATCCAATTGTCGCTTGACAGTGGGAGTGCTATCTTGCTGATCGGACAGCAGGTGCGACGAGCATTGGGTTCCCTTCAAAAATACCCTTTTCTCGGGTGCTCGGGTTGTCGGCATCGTCCCGAAGAGGACCTTCAAGATAATGCTAACATTTCAATACAAAAAAATCGTATTCGTACTTCGTACTTGGAAACATTAATCAAACAGAATTCGTATTCGTACTCGTACGTACGTATACGTTTGTATTCACTTTCAGAAGTGAGAATACAGCCGTATTCGTATTCACTTGTGTAAATACCAAGATATTCACTTTTTCGAATGCGAATGCACTCCTATTCATTTAAAATCATCGTATAAATTTGTTCGTATTTACGAATACAGATATGCCCAACACTGGGTGGTCGCAAATCATTCGATGGCCCTGTGAAAAACGTCGACTATCGATATCTCATCCACGATGACGATCAACTGAAGAAATGGAAAGAACACTTCACCGCGCTTCTTAACCGTATCACATCCGGTGAGGTTCCCTCCTCTTGTGGATGAAATGGCTAGTCATCGTAGCATGCGCATGCGGACTGTTCCTCCAAGCAGAAGAGACCACCAACGCGCTTAAACGGAGTAAAGTCACTGGGCTTGACGGTCTCCCAAGAGTTATTTATCACTGCACCTGCAGTCGAAGAAGGGGACAATTGGAGGAGTATCTGCATGTTCTCCGCCGTCACAGAGATAATGGCTGAAGTAATCCTGGAACGCATCGAGGGACATCTTGAAAACTTGACCGACAAAGAGCAGACTGATTTCCTCCGGACACGCCTGCGTTGGCCACACCAACACCATACGGCTCATTTTGGAACAGTGCGATTCGCTACACCTGCTCTTCATCGATTTCCAAAGCTTTCGATAGGGTGAGCAGAGTGCTAGAGTGCTCTACGCAGGGGGGGCATTTCGGAGAAACGAGCGACATATAGTGGCGCAAAATGAAATCTCGGAGGACTTTGAGGTCTCCGAGATTACCGATTATCACCGATATTATTTCTCCATTCTGCCTTATCCGAAGGAATTGAATGGATGATATCTTTCTTCAAACACCTTGCATACGCTGATGACATCTGTTTCTTCTCTCACCGAAATAGCTCTGGATTTAGAAAAAGAATTGAACTGAAGATAAACACCAACAAAACCAAGTTTCTGCATTAATGGGCAAAGCATCGAAAGCGTTGATCAATTTATTTCCCTAGGAGGCGTAGTTTCTGCCGATATTGCCACCGAAATAGATGCTGTCCGACATATTAACACCACTAGATCCGCTTTCACTGCTTTGTCCAAAATCTGGAAATGCAGTTATTTTAACACCAAGATCAAGTTGACACTGTTCTGTGCTAGTGTCCTTTCTGGGTTGCTATATGAGAAAGCACCTGAAAAGTGAACTCCACTGTTACCCAAAAGCTCCAAGCCTTCGTCAACACCTGTCTGCGTCGTCTCATCGAAGTGCGCTGGCCTGACACTATCTCAAATTAAGAACTCAGTCGGCGCACAGGCCTAGCACGTATGGACACTGTGATCGGAAGTGGCAGTAAATAGGTGACACATTGCTGAGTGCGACATGCAGTGGAATCCACTCTCCCAACATGGTCGATGAATGAGTCGATCCAAGGGCATCCGGATAGTCGTGGGGGGAAGCTGAAGGGCGTTTTAAACGATAATGAAAAGGACGAAGAAGAGGAAGTGCAACCTGAAACCCCAGAATTAGCTGCAACTATTTAGTTCTTAGGCGAAAACGGCACCATATAGAGCAGAAACGACCCAGCTTCAGTTGTTCGTTTGCGAAACTTTACGATTTCGAGCTGAATCGAATGAGCAAAATTGAACATCCACTGGGATATTCAGAAAATTCTTTCCATCAAACATTACACTCATTATTATCAACAAAACGAATTGTTATGAAAGAAATACAGTTGAAAAGGGGAATCGAAAAAACCCTAATGAAAAACAAAAAGTTTGGCAAGAACTAGCTCACCCTGAATTAGACGCATTCGTTGGTATACTTTGGCCGATGAAATTTCAGACAAGTTCTGTGACATATAGATGCATACGCTGTATTTCGAGCAGTGATGTCTCATAAGAGATTTTGGTGTTTGATACGCTGCATCCGTTTTGACGATAGACATACGCATGCCACCAATTCGTAATACTTGAACAAAACTCTTGCACAAAATTACAATCCAAATAATAATATAACAGTTGATGAACAACAGTTTCTGTATCGTGGCAGAAACAAATTCACGCAGCACATTTCATCAAAATCGGTGAAGTACACCAAGGAAAATTATACACAGGCCTGTAAGAAGAACAAGAGCGTGGAAACCCAAAAAAGTGAAAACACATCCAGTTTGCATGAGAAAATTGTATTAATAATTTCGATTACGAACAGAAATTTTAGATAGAGATTAATGAAAAACAAATTATTTTTTCTTATTATTTTGACCTAGTGGATAAATGAACATATGCAGAAGCCGATAAGAGTACGAAACAACCAAAAATATCTGTCTAAGCAGTACATAACTGCATGAATATGCCTCCAAAAACGTAATTATTAAATACATTTGTAGGCAAATACACAGGGGTCTGGTCAGACCATATGCGCCCAAGGGAACTAGTGCGTTCCGCATTAGTCAATTACCACTTTATAAACAAGAACATTGCATTCCAAACTGAATTTTCGTCTTCCAAAGATTTCTGGTCCTTAGTATCATTTGAATCCGCTTCGCTCCAATATCCCTTTTCAAAATGAAATTTTATTTCTTTGGTATGAGAAGTATTTGCACAACGCCTGTCATATTCGTTCACGTTTGGTATGTCTTCTTCTCGAATGATGCATTCGTGCAAATAGCGAAGCGCAACTCCATGTTTTATTTGAATTTAAGCATTTATTCTTATAAAATAAACGAAAATAGACTTTAAATATCATATTTACATATGCACAAAGCACAGACTGAAATTCACAAAGGGTGAAACCAAATGGCTTAACCGCAAACAACCATAAATTAGCTATCAATATTATAGGATGAATAATGAACCAATACCAAACGATATATCGATATTGTATCAGCATCAAATTTGAAGAGTACACATGCCCCGTTCAAAATTCCTCAACATTGAAGAGATGCCAGATTAAAAAGAAACTAAACTATTATTAAAATCAGAGAAGCGACAGTTGTTTTTCAAATATAAGGAACGAATAAACTTTCTCTGGCAGTGAATTTCCATTAGTTGAGGAGAGGAATGGAGGACAAAGCACTGTTAATTTAGATTAAATGCTTGCTGCCAAACTATACAATCCCATGTGATGATTATTGTTATTATATATTGTAATCGTGGTAATAAATGAGGGTTGAAAGAAAGAGGGATAATGAGTAACATTTGCCAACATCAAATGCTAACTTTTTCCGAACGCACCACAGAGACAATAATTAGGTAGGTGGAAACTAAAAAAAGTGATTATGAAGGAACTCACAAATTGAATAATGTTTTTGTTTCGATTGGAAAACTGGAACTTCCCTCCCAACCTAAATAATTTTCCCTACACTGTCCTGTCCTGCAGACCATACGCAGTCTGTGTTCAACATATTATACACATCCCGCATCCAACACACCGTACAGTGGATATTCGTGATTGACAAGGAAAACTAAGAATCAACCGAGGAGCTGGAATTTCAAACGTGTGAACAGCTTGAATTCGAGCTTTTTTTCAAATATTGAATGTGCGCCTTGATTGAAATTTTCGTAAACGTAAAAAAACAAAATCTTCATCGAAATTAATACTTCACAGGTTTATGCTATGGACCAGACAGTATATTTTCGAAAGCTAGGAAGATAACGTGGTACAAAACAAAGGACAAACAAAAATGAAAGGAATTGTAAAGCGAAGAATGAAATCATGAAGTCTATAAGAGCTCGGTACTAGAATGCAACTTACTTAACTTGGAGAGGTGGATCAAGGAAGCTTTGCCATTTAATAGAAGAAAATTTGAAGTTGCCACACAAGGCCGAAGCAACAGGAAAAAAGCATGATTTTAAGGAATTTTTCGACAAAATAGGATAGGACAAGAAGAGGTATGCAATCCATCGATGAAACACAAACTAAATAGGAAAATTGAAGAAAAGCAAGGAATATATCAAAACTAGGGCCGGCGTTGAGAAGTAAATTTGATACCCCACATAACAAAAAAGTTTAGACAGCTCTTCTGCATTTATGGGAACCTCCCTTAAAGTCAACACAGAACAATGAACTCATTGCATACGAGGGGATTCACAGTTGCCACCTTTCCCCAAATTTTGTATCAATAGGAGGAACCAATTCTAAGAAAGCACGTATGACAGACAGACATTGAGGTTTTGTTTTACACAAAATTATACAAGAATTAAAAGACCAAAGTTTCGGAGCAAAACCACCGTTTGCTCAAGGAATGTTTGATCGATTACGCAATTTCCACAATTCCTACTCTCGAACGTAACCAATACAATCCAATAGCCACCTTATTCGCCTAATTTTTCGCTCTCCTACTATTTCCTGTTCCCAAAGATCCCACGATGCTGGGAACGATGTACGACGATATCAAAGCCAATCAAAATGGCTGAAACGCTAGTCAACCCAATCAAAAGACCACCGAATTTTCTTCTCAATCCTGTCTGAATATCCAAAGAACAAACTATGCACATATACTGCAGTGACACCAACATAGATACTCGAAATTCAAGCAGCTTGATTCTGAGGCTCTTTACATTTTTATAATATCGATGCAAAGTATTGAGTGCGTCGACAAGGCTATTGTTCCGTCCAGAAACTTTCAATGGGTTTAAATTCGACATACGTTAGTATGTCACCGGATAAGATATCATAAGCAAGCTCTACGATGCTGTTCATCGATTTCGATGTCAGCATTGTCTGAATTTGGACCGGCAAAAATTTAATGAGCAATAGGAAGAGGTGAATAATAAACCGCTTCACTCACGGATAAAGTTTTCACCAACCATAAATACGGCTCAAAACTCCAAAATTTATTTATAATTCAAATTACCAGCCTGAAACTTGCTGTAGATTTTGATAATGACGGAAATATACAAAAATTAAGATCTTATCACATGAATTTGCGTAAAACAACTAAGTGCACTGGTTCTGCCAGATGTATTTAAATTGTTTCTGAATTTGCACAGTTTGAATATATAAATAAGATAAAAACTGATGAAAAAAGTTTATATTGAAATACTCACCGTCTCTAATTGCTTTCATAAGATCAGTTCGAGAATCATGGAATGGTGGTAGAATTTTCTTTGGCCCAACCATGTGTTGAGCACCACTAATTAACACTCCGTTTGCCGCTTGGGCGTTTGGCATTATAGAAGTATTTGATGGAATGTCACCATTAGCAATTGGCTTCTCCGTTGATATTCGCTGTACAATTTGTTGTACGATGCCGCCGTTGCCATTACCGACTTCAAGTGGCGGGGGCGGTGGTGGTGGCGGAGGGGCATTATCTTGTGGTGACATTTTTGGTGAAAGCTGGTTAAAGTGTAGAATCATGAGATTAAATAATCAATTATAATATATAACAGCATTTGTACACCCACCTGTTCTGGAATCGGCGGTGGTGGTGGCAGATCGTTCATAGCATTCAACTGTGTCATTTGCACGTTAATGGTATTCAAGCTATTGATTTGAGTATTCAACTGAGCCATCACAAGAGCATTGGCATCCTGAGCAGCTGAGCTGGGTCCTAACTGCGGAGATCCCGCCCTCGAAGTACTATGACTTCGCGCTAACAGTTTTGCAGCCACGGCACCACCATTAATAGGTGGTGGCGGTGGCGATGTCATACCATCCGGAATTGGCGGAGGAGGTGGAAGATTGTCACGTCCAGTCGACATGCTTCTTCCTCTCGTCGGAGTATTGGCATTTGAAGTATTTGGCGTAGCCCCTCCGCTTCCGCTCGATGGTGGAGCAGGTGGAGGTTGTGATGGACGCGGTTTTGTTCGGGATGGAGTTCCAGGGGCATATAAACTTTCCGATGACATCGGTCCTTGGCCACTGTAGAGTTGTTGGGAATTGTATGTGGCTTCATCATAAAGTTGATGTTGCTGTTGATGAAGCTGCTGCTGCTGTAACGCATTCGGGGCTTGATAATTCCCTACTGCCTGTGGATACTGATTTCCTTGAGGCGACAGTGGCCCATAGCCTCCACCGTCTACCGCTTCAGCTGGATAACTTCTTCGGACTTCGATTGAATTCGGACGTGCTGGTCTCGTATCGTACACTCCCATACCTTAAAAGAAAAAGTTAAATGTATCAAAAACATTCTAGGTACAAAATCAACACTCTACAATATCTATGGAAGTGCAACAAAGTTTCAAACCTAACATACGAGGAGTGTATAGATGTGTGACTGAATCTCATGCGGATATAATTTCTGAATCAAGCCGATTATCAGGTGTATTGGTTTCAGTATGTGTCTTATTATAAAATCTTTAGTTTCGAAAATTCTCAACTATTTCGAATCAAGATGTGTCCAAATCAAAAGGGAATCACGTTGGGAAGATATTACTTTTTGGAGCAAGATATAGAATTGAAATCTATAATATTTCACTATTACAGATCAAAAATGAAATATAATATAATGCGGTCTATAATATTTGATTTGATAAAACAAATATATGATGCATCCAAAATATTACTAGAATATATAAGAGAGATTATCATACATAAATAAATATTGAGCCACTTTTCTGACCTGAAATCATAACCGCTGTTACTAAGGTAACATTGTGATTTGTTTCCAAATGTGATAGCATATTATAGGGCCTGACATGATCTGAAATTAATTAATAGTGATTGGTTTCTCATTCGTTTGCTTCTTCGCACATTCTTCTAATCACTATAATCGTTAGCTTTCGTTTAGATGGACACCAAAACGTTAAAACACCAACACTTTCATATTCATGAATACGAGTAAGAAGTATTAGAAGAGAGCTTTAAATATTAAGAGTATTAAAACAAGATAGCGCATGGAAATGGAGTTTGAGGTCTTACTTTAGGTTGCGTGTAGATAAAAAATGTATGTACATTTGAGGTGCTATTACACTTAGATTTCAGGTAATTCATACAACAAAGAAATCAGAGAACTGAAAATAAAATTACACAGAAAACACACATTCCAAGATAACTTTAAGACAAGTAAAATTTCTTTCTAGTTATTCATAAATACAGAGTATCTAGCAAATGTGTAAAATGTTTATACGTACGAGAGACATTATAACAAATAGCCCACAAAGATTGTAACAAACCCATTGGCCCACTGATTTAATATGTAAACTCTAGTAAACTTTCATTATTCAGTTGAAGCAGGGGTGTTCTAACCCCAACGAATTGCGGTTAATTAGCTACAGTTGCGATATTACAGAAATCGATATTAAGATGAAAAAACTCGATTATATATGAAAAAGCCGAAAATCATTCATCATACAATGGGCATAGAGTGTACATGTGAAGGCATCGATAAAAACAAGAAGTTATGATTCAGCATAACCTTTATTGTCGACGAGAAACTCAAAGCAAAAAATACTTTCAAAATTTAGAACCTTTAAATTATATTACTATGCTGGGTTGGCTTACAATTTTATATTTCAAAGGAGATGTCTTGGAATAGCATCATAATGGCTTTCACGAGTAAAGATCTACCATCAGAATACATCTAAATGAACAGTTCAAAGGAATTGCAATGAAATAATCAAACGTCACAATACACATAAATACATTGTACATTGGGAGGGTGCATCAGTTTTTGCGGCTTTCCTATCTTGCAAAGATCACTCTTTTGAAAATGCTTTTTTACTATCTAGCAACGTCGGGTCAAGAATGGGAAAAATCCTATTAAAAGAGATCGCTAAGGTAAGAATGGTTGAACCCTAATCTCAACAAGAAACTATAATGGATATATGTAGATATCTTTTTTACAGATTGGGAGTCCTAAGTCCGCACCCACTTGATGCCAGACCGGACCAAATGGAGAGCAACTTGCTCCCACTCTTAATGGTCCACGGAAGGTGCCTCTGCCCTGGTAAGAAACCGAAGCCATCTTCGTCCCTCTTTTATTTTTCGTAACTAGATATTTGCTAAACATGTTCTGGTTCATTAAGGCATAGTCTCGCTCGAATACTCATCATTTCTAGTTGACGTTTCGAAAATCTCACTTCTTATACCATTTCACATAAACAAATTTCGAATGACATTTGCTACACCGAATCCAGTTGCTAACGAATTTTCTATGCTTAACGTGTGGGTATGTGTCAGCAGTGGTTCTAACGTTTTCGGGATGGAGAAAGACGGATCAAAGATCAACTGCGTCCTGCATGGCCTTCAAAACAAGCAACTGTTAGTGTCTTTGGAATAAAAGTAACGTGAAATGGCAGCGTAAGTTTCACACTGCTGCATTCACTGCGAGCAAAATGACTGAAAAATTTTTAAGACATTTCTTCTCATCCAAGTAATCTGAATTTTACAAAAATTGGACTTTATTGCTACCAGACCGTTAACAGTATGTAATAGACCATGAAGGGTTATATTAGAATGTTTTAGATTACAAACGGCAGCCACAGTAAAATCCCGGTTTTGCGTAGAGGTCTACCAATTCGATATACCTAAAAGCTGTCTGGCATCCTAGCCTATGTCATCGCTCCATCTGAGGCAGGACCTGCCTCGTCTTCTTTTTCTACCATAAATATTGCCCTTATTGACTTTCCGGGCTGAATCATCCTCACCAATACGAATTAGATTATCCACCCACCGCAACCGTGGTATCACTCCTAAATTTCATCTTTATTTAGACTACGGAATCATCCATCCTCATGTAGGGGGGCAAAAATTCTTCTGAGGATTCTTTTCTCGAGGAATAAATAAGGACTGGCAAGATTATTGGTACAGTAAGAGCTTTGACTCTATGGTGAGACGTTTCGAGCGAAGCAGTTTTTGTACTCTGAAATAAGCTCTGTTGACAGGCAAGGTTGTTTTTTCTATAATGTTAATATCGTCAGCGTAGGCCACTAGTTAGATAGACTTGAAGAGGATGATGCCTCTTGAATTAACATCTGCATCGCGGATCATTTTTTCCAGGATCGGGTTAAAGAGGACACATGATAGGGCACCCCCTTGTCCTAGACCGGTTTGATGTTGAATAGCCTCCAAAGCAATCCTGCTGCTTTTATCTGGCCTCGCATATTGGTCAGGGTCATCCTAGTCAGTCTTATCAATTTCGTCTGGATACCGAATTCTCTCACGGCCATGTGCAGATTTACACTAGCTCTCATAGGCGGCCGGACCTTTCTACGATAGTCTACGAAGACTCGACTTGCCAGGTGAGGTGTCGGTGTCGGTTATGCAGACTTGTTGCCGGGCGCACAATTGAACAGGCGCAAAGCGGACTGAGTATATTGATGCGACGGGTAAGCGAATGGATGACCGCTAATGGTTTCAGCCTTGCGCTGGAAAAAACAGAAGTAGTCATCTTGACTAGAAAGGCAATTCCGACCCTGCATCCCATATCGATCGACCAGTTGACTACAGAGTCAAAACCAACTGTTAAATACTTTTAATGCTCGACTTGAAAATGAGCTTCTTTAAGCAAATCAAAGCAATAGTGGACGGGGCTTCAGCTGGAGTCTCGGAATTGAGTCGGCTAATGGCGAATGTTGGGGGCCCTATATCTACTAGAAGACGTCTCCTTTGCAGCCCGATCTGCTCTATGGCGCGGAGGTATGCGCTGATGCCCTTGACAAGGAACTGCATCGTAAACGCCTTGCTCAAGTCCAGAGACGAGGAACTTTGCAAGTGGCGTCTGCTTATCGCACTGCCTCAGAACCGGCCGTGATGGCGATCGCGAGGGTCATCCCCGTTGCCCTCCTTGCTAACGAGCGTAAAGCTATCTAAAGTCGCAATGACGAACATTTAAGAGAAGTGGTTATCCGTGAACAACGTCAACGCACCCTCACCGAGTGGCAACTCTCTTGGCAAAATGAGCCAAGAGGCAAATGGACTGCGCGGCTCATCCACAATTTAGTTCCATAGCTGAGCCGAACGCATAGTGAAATTGATTTCTTCTTCTACCCAACTTCTAAGTGGAGTTTTTCAGTCCTGCCTGCACACAATTAGGAAGACGCGATCTCCTGATTGTGTGTTATGCAATGGAGCGGACGACGATGAACACACCTTTTTCTCTTGTGAAAGGTGAAACGAATTTCGTCAGCAACGTTATGCAGACACAGGAGAGCTCTCTCCAGACAACATTGTGGAAGAGATGCTGAGGAGCACTGGCAGATCAAGTCGTGTTGTGCGTTATGTTCGAGCTCTTCTTATTGCGAAGAAAATTGAGCCCGACCGGTGAAGGGACCGTATAGCAAGGGGTTCCCTAAACTAACAACTCCTTTCCTCTTCTTCTCTCCCGTTGGTGAAAGGAATTCCCTGACTTTAAGATCCAAAGCCCGAAAGCCAGGAGAGCAAGAGAGCTAGCCCGAAGTAATGTGTCAAACAGCTGCAGGCTAGTTCTCTGATGACAGGGAGGTGATGTACTGTCCAACACTCTGTACGTACAGGCATTCACCTACCCTACTCCAAAAAAAAAATCATTGGCGCATATCTGTTTTCTACAGATTTATTGCCATTATTTCTATCCGATTTATTACTGTTGTTGCTATACGTTTAGGTTGCTATAAGTTTAGGTTTAGTACTTTGGGTTTATCAGTTGGAATGCAATAATCGATCGAACACAATCGTATAGGGTTCATGGCGTTTCGGCACGAACGATATTTTGAAATAAGAACTTTTTGGTCACCATTTTTTCAAATTGTTGTTTGTTGTTTAGCAACGCACATTCCCACTTAAGGGTCTTGTTAATTGCATTTTTACACGGACATGTAGTCCAATTAGTATGGCCACTTATCATAGCATAATGTTCTTCACTGTATTCCGACGAAATGATATAATACAATATATAATATAAAAACATTCATATATAAGCGGCTATGTGATATATCTGTGTTTGAAAAAATTAAGCACAATAAAAGGCGATGAACCGGAAAAATAATAAGAGAAGATAAAGATCAACAAAATGAGGAATAGATGGTGCAGAGAAAATATTCAACATGGCATAAGATAGATTGAAAATTCAACTCAGACGCTGCCCCTACGTAGATAGTAGAGTGGCCCATTATAATTTCAACACAATAAATTTTATTCGTTTTCTCCATGTCCAAATTAAAAAAAAATATCAGAGTCTTGGCGATGGTGAAAGGGTTTGTGAACAGCCACCAGAATGAATATTGATCACTTATAATATTTTATAATAGCGAAAAAATTCGTGCGTTGAAATGTTTTCACATTAAAACGTGACGCGTCGAAACAAGTGGAGTCGAAACATGCGGCATTGAAATGGTAGCGTCGAAACGACCTATTTCGTCCAGATGATAGTGATTCGAAGAAAAACGGACAATTCTTTCCACACATGCGGTAAATTACATTGCTAAACATTGAATTTAAGGGAGGTCCCCATACACGTAAAAAAAAGTTGCAGATTTCTTTCTTCTTTTGATCTGGCAAAAAAATATGGTGGTCCTAGATCCGAAAAATCCTGCAGTAACTTAGGTTTTTATATGAAGCAACATACTGGTTTGGTGGAAATCCTGCTATTATTAACATAGTTATAGTAGGTCAAATTTGCCTCTTTCCGGTCAAACTACTCCTCCCTAAGAGATACAATGTCAATACTACTTCAAATTGATTAACAGGTATATGCATATATACTACGGACTATGTATATATACAAGGGCTGTCCCATAAGTACCCGACCTGACCTAGAGATGGCGGTAGTTGTTTGAAAAATATCACTGTATAAGAAATTATCTATTATATATATATAATTATAATTATCTTTCTCAATTACTTCTGGGTCAATCCTCGTCAATAGAGCCATGTGTACCCAAATATTCTTACATAAAAAATCAACAGTCAACCTTTCATTCCTAAAGCGCCGAGCTTCCGGTTTCCGACTTGTCATTTTTTCCAAACCACACTTATTTTGTACAATGTAGCTCTAGAACAGCGCAATGAGTTCTAACTTCTCAGACCTTCCTAGTACGAGTTGTAACACACTGCTAGAAACCGACAACGATGACATCTAATAGTGATTGCGGAGTTATATCCCACATGAAGCATTATGGAAATCATTTAAAATAGTTCCCTCGGACTGCCATACATCGACGAAGTCGTTGTTCAAAACCTGGTAGCAACGCTAAAAGACTTCAACTGGTACGGACTTAGATGTTCTCTCTGTACAGTTACAAAGACTGAGAATAGACAAATAGCTGGGAACACCAGTAGAGCTCAAAAACATTATGCAGACGGCCATAGGACATGGAGCGTTACTATGATGAAACATCCACCTATACACCATCTGGCCTCGTACGCCACCGCCCTCTTCTTCGAAATATTTCAAGTACTTCGCTGTGTGAAAGCTTTGATTGGCAATTTGCCCTGGATGTAAAAATTCCTCATTAGTAGAGGTATCTCCTTTTATACCATACCCGTGTATTTATATTCTTGATGTAACATCATCATTCGTAAAATTTTCGATTGTACTTCACTCTAGTTGACTTGTCTCAGTTGTCAAACATTTTTAACACGATTTGATGGTACCTCGCCCTGTGGAAGAACGATTACTTCAATAATTTCGTTCTAGGATAATTTTCTTACCTCACCCTCGAAGGCTTCGAAGGCCATTGTATAGTACGTTCCAGAGTGATTTGCAAATTTTGAATTGCAAAAAGAAGGCTAAACATGCGTCATCCTCTCAAAGATTTCCCGAGAAGCCAACACTACTCTTCTACTGTTCTCCACCATGTGTTTCTAGGGCGGTTCACTAGTCGGCCGTCCTAGGTTCCATTACATGGGACGCCAGCCAAGGATTTGTCGCCTTTTCTTAAAATATGACCCTACCCATTGCCACTTCCGACTTCCAATTGACAATCGGTACCTAATCCGCACGATGGTTCAGTTCTTCGTCTGAGATTGTCTCGGTTCAGAATTCACCGATATGTGCGATCACTTTCCATGCGTTGCTCTCATATAACAGCATGGAGGACATTGGCGCGGAACAACTTTATCTTGATGTTGTTGTTGAGGTAACTACATTTCCAGATGTTACACAAAACAGAGAAGAGAAAATTTTGAAAAATCATTTTCTGCCCCATAGGTAGCAAATCTCACAAAAGTATGGCTTATAAACCATAATATTCCAGTTTCACATTGACCGACTCGTTTGCCTGTTTGGAATTCCATCAATAATCTTCGTGATGTATACGGCAAGTTCACCCAGGTTAACTCTACCAATGACAATGAATATAAACGATAGGGAACGTACCAATGGCAAGCGAAGGCCAAATTTCTTCAAAGATTTGATTTGTACCTAATCTAAGTGAACCGATAATTTTGAATGTCTTTATATGCCTGTATTTAGGAGAACTAAATTCACGGTAACATTGATCAAAATAAAAGGAAATGAAAAAATAGAAGATAGTCTGATACGCTAGATAAGGATTCGATTCCACCCTCACCACGCCTATGACCAAGAAAAGTAGCGAATCCCACCTAAGACGAGTTCGTTACCGAAAAGCTTCAAAAAGACTATTCCGATTTACTATCTACCTTGATGTCTCCCACTGCAAATAGTCGGTACTTAAAATTAACCGTGAACTTCTAGTTATGATAAATCCTGCGTAGGGAAATTCCCTTTTCTTGGGTCTGACGTCATACTTATGATAAGTACTTTTCGAGACACGATTGCATGTCAAAGATCAAAAGACAGAAGTGATGGTTATATGATTAGATTGGCCAGCATTATTAAGCGAAACTGTAGAGCACATAAGAACTATTCACCTTCTTATAGAAAGGCGACATTTCACTTCATATAAAATATTTCTACGAAGTTAATTCAAGAATATAGTGAAGCTTGCATTCCTCGATAATACCCATACACTTCGTTGAAATGATATTCGAATTATATACCTATACCCCCACTAGATCATCGAACTTGATGGATGCGAAAAATTTCTCTCGTGGTTGTCTAAATGGCTGCCAAGTATAGATAGAGTATGTTTTGAATTGGAAACGGCTAATAAATCTCAACTTTTGGATCCTTTTAAAATCTGCCGTCTACATGTTTGTATGAACAGACAGTGTCTTTCAGATGAAGACAAGCCAGCTGCTTAGATAAAAATTTATAAACAATGTAAACACCGCGATGGAGTCGTAACCTACTTAAACATATCTTACGTTAAACATACAGTGCCTCTCTGGAAGCAACCACTCTCCCTGCAGGTCCACTCTCGGCAGCAGGGTACTATGCAGAGCATATAAGGTATAGTAAGAATAGAATAAGAAGTATATAAGCCTGTTAAGCATTGCTTAACAGAACCTCAAATTCCTTAGATGCAGGATTCCTTTTGAAGAACAGTTCAGGATAACCGCAAGTCATTGTCAAATCAACTTTTAATAAGAAAATAGACAAAATGATGCATGATTTTGAATAGAACCATGGACTCAAATGTGATTGATTTGTGTGTTTCTCATCTGTCGTGAAGGCTATACATTCATCAAGTTTCGCAATGTTATCTGCTGTTTACTCCTTCGTGGAGTATGTTGTTTTTTTCCACTTGATTTCCAATAAGACTGTACTTCAGTTTCAGTATCATCACATTTAGTGTTGTGCAAGTTATAAATCTACAATAGTGAAACAATTCAAAGACAGATTCGTTACTGAGGCACAAGATTGAAGGACTAGCTCTCAATCAACTCGTCATCGCACCATAAGATATAATATGTCTGGACATCTGTAAAGTCAGACAGGCAAACAAACAAATCACCTTTATCCATGCCCAAATAAATACCGCCACATGCTATAAGCGAATACAAAAATACCTTGATGTAAAGCCTTAACTTGAATTTAATGCAACGAAAGATCTAATTATAATGGCCTTTTAATGAATCGACCGTGGACGATTTTCTTGGCAATTAAATTCAAGTCCTAGGAAATGAAAACTATATGTGTTTATATACAATCCCACCAACAAGCTTCCCCTTCGTTTTAACAAATAATAATCCTGGACCGTCAAATGGCAATCCCTAAATGGAAAGCTAGTCGCAATGTCAGTCAAAAGCCATTTATCTATAAGTAAATTCTATCTTCGAACAGAAAGAAACTTTCCACAAAACTCATCTGGAAGTTCGCGATTATTTGCTTGCTGGGCTTTATTACGCTACTCACGAAAATTGTCTCCTTTCACTCTATTTCGTGGTGTAGGTATACTTTACAGTAGAAGCTAAGAACTTAAACTTAACTTAAACTACTTCCAAAAGGCTGAAAGACTCAGCAAGAAGGAACAAGGCCACCAGAACTATAATATCCTACTCGAATCCTTGCTATACAGATGAGCTGTCTTTCGACCCATTACAAAAACCTGTGCCTGCACATACTGTTCCATTCACGAGTCAACTGAATCTCATTGTGATGAAGTCTGAATGCTGCACATGGTTTATGGGCAAAAGTAAACTGTTTTCAAAAGCCTATCGAAAATTCATTTTGTGTATATAAAATATTACCAAAAACTTATAAAACATTTAATATATCTGTTTTGAAAATTGAAAAAAGCAAAAATACAACTTCAGTACTATTGCTTCATAAACCCCTTTTTGAGCTCCTAGTTGGAAGACATTAATCACATTACGTGCATTGTAGAAGATTGTGGGGGATATTAAAACAATTGATAATAGTTGCATTGGACAGCATAATAGAGTGTAGACTATTGAAAGTGGTTCCACAACATCAAACACGTAATAAAATCAATTATCGAACAATCACTATACTCACTGCCGTATGTTGTCTCTTCATTTATAACTGAATTCGGTGTCCTATAAATCACATTGTTCGGCATAAGCGTTTCACCATGTCCAATAGCAATCTGTCGTTGCTTTTCCCGAGTGTTATGCGGGGTTCTAACACGCTTCTTATGTCCACGGGGTCCACCTCCTCCACCAGCACCATCCGTTCTCGGTCGATGTTTCTGCTTTCCCTTATCATGCATCACTCGTTCAGTATCCTTGATCATTTCTTGTCGCCACAATTCGAAGAAATAATTTGGATCTGTGTAGAATTTCAAACCATCCTTGCCATCATCCCGATACACGTTCAATTTATCCAAAGGTGGTGGCTTGTCACATTGCGCATAAGTTTCTAGCATTGGAGCAGGCATAGTTGCTCGCGAAAATATTTGTTGATCAAAAACTTTTGCAGATTTGAAGGCCTTTTTCAGTTGGATGTCTGTTAAGGGGACTTCCTCACCAGTACTATCCAGTTGGGTTACTTTTATAGATAGACGGTCAATACGAGCCTGCAATGAATTTGCGCCATCAGCTAAATTGCCTACATGACGAGCCAGTTCGCCAAATATGTCTTCGGCATGTTTTGAAAGTGATGATAGTTGTCGAATGATATTCGTTAATGTAGTGTTTGTAACGGTTTCTAGTTCAGTCGGTTGTATATCATCTCGGTTGTAGACCGATCGTGCTACGTGCACTGGTTCAATTTGACGTTTTGGAAGCGGCATTTTAATATGTACTTAGTTGGCTATCTTACGTTGAATTTGAATTCGTTATGTTGTATTTATAAAATTGGATGACCAGAATCCGAACGCATGGTTATCTGCAAAAAATAAAATGATAGCAACATTTGACACTTACATACAAATTGATAAGTTTTATATAGAAAACTAAAGATGTTTGCTAAATATTTTTTCACACATTCAGAGAAATTCTTCCAGCTTTTTTTTCAAATTTCTTTTATTTTATATTGACGTATATTGCGTACATATCAATTCCTCTTTACGAATAACCAAAAAAAACTTAAAAAAGGCAAACTAAAGTGTCTCTATTGAGCCCGCAACTCAAATAAGTTCACTTTATATGATGATGACGTCATATACGTCTTAGAGAGCCCTAAATTTACATGAAATACAAAATTTTGACCTTCCATAACTTTGTTAATAATAGTTAGATTGCATTCAATATCCCAATCAATCCCAACTATTCTTATATTATCACCTATACTGTTACCAAATTTTGTACTTCTAAGATGAAATTTACCCGAAAAACCCCCGTTTTTGGCTAAATTTCTAAAATATGGAAATATACCATTATTAACTTTATTTGGGCAGATATCGAAACGAGATGTATTTTGAGGCCTAGATGCACTATTGTGAATTTTTCGATTGGATAAGTTCTGAGAACTAGACCTGTTTCACTTTTCGGACCACACATTTTGAGTCTTCATTTCCCTGTGTTTCACCGAATATCGAAAATAAGTTTAGAAAAATACTAATCGTGCCCTTTCATTTGATAGCCCACACGACCATATTGGGCGGAAAAAAAGCACACCTCCTTTCGAATCTATGGGGCAACCCCCTCGCCTAATCTCAACACAAAATCATGTCACTCGCCGCATGTAAAAGGAAACACAGACCACATGCTCTGACCAAATTTCGTGACAATCGGTTCAACTGTTTCCGAGTAAATCAAGTGTGACCGACAGACAGATTTTGAATCGATTTTAATTAGGTTCTGTTTGAAACAAAACCTTAAAAAGAACATTGCCTTCCTGGAATTTGTCTATCAAATTTTTTTCGCAGATGTACTGAAATAAAAGCAAAAAAAAAACAAAATAATTCTGAATAACGACTACGACTCCGGTATTTCAGTATCCTAACCGATGGCTCCTACAGTAAACTCAGAAAAGACGCCACCAACAAAATATCAAGAAGTCACAATTACCAGAAGACGACATCAAGAAACTCCAAGGAATTGCCAACCCCACAATCATATGGCCTGCCAAAAATCCATAACGAAAACTTCCCACTCAGACCGATTGTAAGCGCCATCGACTCTCCAACATGAAAACCAACCAACCACCATTCAGTGAAGACAACGACAAACACATCCAGAACTAGTTTAACTTCATAAACAAATTAAAAATTCAACGATTTAACCAACGGATATACTAGGCCGTTTCGACGTCGACGTCGTCCCGGAAACCTTGGAAATTACCAAACTTCCCGATCCCGATACATTGCCAATATCTTCATGCAACACTTTCGAGTCCACAGCGCTAAACGAGGACCTGAGTCTGGATCAAATAAGTTGATGACGTTTTCTTAATCTGACCACATGGACTTGAGAAACTTCATGAATTCCTGATATACGTAAACGGGCTGCACCCAAACATCAGATTTTCCATGGAGAAAGAACAAAATGGAAAACTACCCTTTCTTGACGTCTTGGTATACAAGAGACCAGACAACACACTAGGCCATAATATATACAGAAAACCGACGCACATCAATAGATGTCTACATGCGACGTCATATCACCTTCCATCGCAAAAACAATCGGTCAACAACTCTCTCATCCACAGGGCTAAAAACATTGCAGACAAAGAACATCTACATAAAACGGTACAACGGATTAAGGAACACGAAAACGATGTAAAACACAACCGTTTCACAGAGTCAGCCCGAGTGGAGCACAAATCTAGTACCCGGACATCAATTCCTCATACTATCCCCGAAAATATCATGAGTCCATTGAGATAAAAAAAAAACATCCAAACAGTATCAACAAAGACTAGGATTATCCCATAAATACATTTTGGGATATATAATTTAATTAATAAGGAAATGCGTCTGATATAGGCTTAAGTACACACGACACTGAGCATCAGTCTTAGGTCTACCCTGAAGAAGTGAACCAGATTGATCACGAAACGTTGGAATTAGAAACAAACTCCATAGCTGAAGTCTGGAAAATACCCAAGAAAATGACAGAACGCTCTATTGGTAAACACACATACCTTTAATTACAAAAGGATATTCTAAAAAGTATAAAGACTTTCGTAATTGAGCTAAATTCATCATTCAAACAATATGATAAGAAGATATTAAGTTGATGAGAGGAATTGCTAACCCATTGGCCAGTACTCTCTTACTGAGATTTTGAGCCTCAGGACCAATTATAGAAACGATTAACGATGCTTCACGTCGTGGAATTTAAGAAATTCCCTTTAACAAGTAAGCCAAGTTTGGACGCCGGCCGGTTGACCCTTAAAGAAATGAACTTGACGTATTGGAGGGTATGAACTTTCAACCCGGACAAAGCAGAGTAAACCGAATAAGATTATTTGGTTAAATGCTACCACTATGCAAAACAAAAAGGTGCAATGTGACTGTCGGATAAAATGTTGCACGCTACCAGAGATGGTACCCTATTTCAAAAAGGACTATGCTCCGAATATTATCGAAAAGTTAGGCAAGAGAAAGCTAAATGCAAAACGAGTACTGCATTTGCGCACAATAGAACAAAAGCAGCATTGGGAGAATATGTAAATGGAGCGTTTGATGATTTCTAGTTTTTTAAACTTCGTGTCTGCCCAATTCAAAATATGAAAGGTAAACCGAAAGTTGGGCGCTTCAAGTATGACAGGTTTTGTGTATCTCTTATATAAAGACATTTGAGTGTGCATTTGCCCATTAGTGCGTAGCACGTAATATATCCATATATTATTTGAGAATATCCACTTTCGGGTGATATTGACATTCATAGTCTTGAATTTGCAAAGAAGCGACAAATTTGACCTATGACCAATGCTCTATGGCATATTCCGAAATACAATGCATTCTGTCAAATGGGATCGCTTGGAGCGACGAATATTGCAAAAATATGGTAATTTCACACACACATTCGTGTTGCAAGGAGATGAAGGTCTAAGTGGTTTAATGTAAATGCATGTCGTCTAGATGTAATCCCACCATGCTCTTTAGACATGAATTGATATTGAGATCACAATCAGAGTCCCGACGAGTGGTACTAGTTTATACTAAGTGTGTAAAAGGCCTATCTAATACCTCCTTCGCAACTGAGGAGTATGGCGCCGAGTTGTACAGCCCAACTGCACACTAGGCCCACAAGGAGCTCCGCACGCGATGTGGACATAACGACCTTGAAACCAACAGAGGCCAACCGCAAATCATCATGCCGGGAACACATGCCCCAAGAATTCTTCTGGAGCACATGCTTCAAACGGGCATCCCGGTTCCGATGGTACCAAATAACCTCCAGTGAGCTTCGTGACAAGAGCCACTTAAGATGAGTTCCATTGCAGACTCGGGTTTGATCGATTTCCTCGAGTACCTGGGGACGAAGTGCTGGGGCAAGTGTATCATCATCATCATTTTTTTAATCTTCCAATACGCGAAGAAAATCCACAGCTGTTGCAAATATACCTAAGCAAAACGAGGTCTGCCAGTTTGATAGTAGAGTACAAATTCAACGAACGATATTGGCGTGCGGTCGCCAAGTCATACTGTATTGTGTTAGTCAGTTGGCCAGTATCAATATATACAAAGTAAAAACAACTGCGAATTTTTGCAAGAATTCATCCTCCACAACTGGAAAGAGCAATCGCAACTGAAAGGAGAAAATCGGCTTTCGAGATAAATGTAATGTAAAACTAACCATTGTAGCATACAATACGAGTGTGAAAATGTAGATCATGGAACTAATTCTCGAATGAATCAAAATCCGTAGTTGAAGTAGCAGATAGCAGAGCTTGCAAACCCAAACAAACTCAATTGCTCTATGAATGAATCTGCCACGTGGCAGTCATGAGGGCCCTCTAAATTATATTTTTCATGTTCCAATTGTACATTCTGTCAAAATGTAACCAAGACAATGGTCTCCTTCCAAATAGGCCCCTTTTAGGGCGGTACATTTTTTCGCATTTGGCGCACTCAATACTGTATTCATTTTAAGTGCGAACTTTCACAACAATTCAACTTCGAACCATCTGAGTCAAACCAATCTTCCGATGAAAAAGCATAAGGAATAATGTAGATTTCGAGAAAATGGACAAGGCACTGAGGGGTCTTAAACAATCGAATAACGGCTTCTTTTGAAACCGACTTCAGGCATCCACAACACCTAATCAACGTTGCTGTTTTCGATTGAAACCCAATTTATCATACGGAAAATATTGCGTTAAACAATGTCTCGTATTTTTTTGTTCAAAAATTGAGGGAGTTCTGAATCCGCATCCGCTTGATGATGGACCGGGTCTATTAAGAAGAAACGTGCTTCCACTTATGTGTTCCACGGACCCCTCTTTTTGAATTGAACGCCCAAGATTTCATAAAGGATGGGTCACTGTTTCGTGTCTCGTCAACTTCACCGTTGCATCGAAACTTGCTGCAGATCTGTCGACAGAAGATGGAAAGTTTAATAGTACTCGAAGCGGGTTCAAAAGTTTTAAAGCCAGAAAGAAACCATGGCTTTTGCAGCAAAACAAACAAGTCGGGAAACCGGAAGCTGGACGCTTCAGGTACAAAAGGTTTTGTGTATTTCTTAGTACGTAGCACGTAATATATCCATATAATATGTGAGAGTATCCACTTTCGGGTGATATTGACATTCATAGTCTTCAATTTTCAAAGAAGCATTAACTTTGACCTATTATAACTTTGTTAGTAATAGTGCGGTTTCCACCAAACTTGGTAAGATCATGCTCTACATTATAGCCTACATCACTGCAAAATCATGGTGCTAGGATGAACTTAAGGGGAGATTCCAACCAATTACAAAAAATTATAGTAATATACTATTATTAACTTTATTTGAACAGATATCGGTATAGAAGGCATTTCGGAGCACCATATAGTGGCAGCTTCTTGATTTTTTTTAAAGATTTTTCGGTTGGGTAGTTTCTGAGAATGGCCCCCTTAAAGAAATGATCACTTTCAACCCCCTCACTCCCCACCTCAATCGAGACCTTTAATTTGATACCCCACATGACTATGTTTGATGAAAAAAATTTTACACTCCCTTTTGCATGTATGAGGACCCCCCTTAAATTGGAAAGATTGGAGAAATGCTGCGTGTTACGAAGAAGAGAAGTTGCATGGAAATTTTCAATACAAACATTCCCATAATATTAGGACAACCACTTAAATGTTTAATCTACAATTGTGAAAATAATAACCAAATTTTGGGAATGACTAATGACTATTTCGCAGGTATTTAAAACGACAACTGTGATCTTCGTGAGACGCGGTGTCGATGAATGGATGCGTGGTACTGGTGTCGGATGAACACTGAAAAATATATAAATGTATTGGAAACTGATCTGATTGAAAATATAGAGTGTCTAATACTTTTGGCAAAGGCTGTGTGCAATATGACGTCATGTCAACAAGCCGGGAAACCGAAAGCTGGGCGCTTCAGGTATGAAAGGATTTGTGTATTTCTTTTATAAAGACATTTGAGTGTGAATTAACGTAATGCGTAATAAACGCATATATCATGTGCAATTATTCACTTTCGAAAGATATTGACATTCAAAATCTTGAATTTCCAAACAAGCGACCACTTTGACCTATTATAACTTTGTTTGCGATACTGCCAAACTTGGTAGGATTAAGCTCTATATGATAACCTATATTGCTGCAAAATTTCGTGGTGCTAGGATGAGCATAAAGGGGTTCCGCAGCTAATTACTGAAAATTGTAGTAATATACTAGTATTAACTTTATTTAAAGGGATATGGGTATGGAAGGTATTTCGGAGCCTGGCCACCATATATTGGCAGCCTTTTCATTTTTTTCAGATTTTCCGGTTTGGCAGTTCCTGAGAATGGCTACGTCAAATAAATGATCATTTTCGACCCCCCGAACTCCCCACCTTTCCAACAAATATCAAAACTAAGACCAACTTTGGAACCACATGACTATATTTGGTAAAAAAAAATTGACACGCCCCTTTTGCATATATGGGGACCCCCCTTAAATTCGAAGTAAAAGGATGTAGCTCACTGTATGTGTAAGCGTTCACAGTTCCCACCTTCCCACCAAATTTGGTGTCAATCGCTGCTACAGTCTCCGAGAAAAATGCGCGTGACGGCCAAGCAGACAGACAGACAGTAAATCAATTTTAATAAGGTTTTGTTTTACACGAAACCTTAAAAATTAACTTTCTCTAGTCACTCAATCTGACATTTTTCCCCCCAGGTCATTTCAAACGGATAAGTTATCGTTGGTTAATGTCGACATTTATAGCTTATGATAATAACCACAAATCAAATCTAGTCCCAGCAAATGCATAGCATAACTACACAATGAAAATTTCCTTTTAATTTTGATTAACCTGCTTTGCTTGATAATGTTTTTCGTGCTTTAGATTTTCACAGAAGTTCATTTTTTATTGTCACAATTCTACGCCCAAAAATTCTTTACCCTCTGTTCCAACAGTTTGTATATGGTATTATTTTTCGGGATACAATGTTAGAGAGTGTAGATTACTCCCGATCGTCAAGAACCAAGCAGGAATTTCAGATCGGCAGTATGGGTTCCATAAAGCTGGATGCAATTCACGGAAGGGGCAGTACCAGCAAATATTACTTGGTGGTCAACCTTGACTGTGAGGAATGCATTTGATTCGGCCAAATTGTAACCTTATACGAAAGTCCCTGGCCACGATTGGTGACTCCCCCTATCTCGCAGCTTTTGTCGATAGCTACCTGCGAGAACGGACGCTCTGGTATGACACCAAGGAGTACGTGGTCTCCTCGGCTGTCCCACAGTGCTTCGTACTGGGCCCACTTAACCATACTTAACTTTCCGGTTCCGGAAGAGGCCACGGTGGTGGGTTATGCCGATGATATAGCATTGGCTATAGTCGCACAGCATTTAGAGGATGCTGAGTTATACTCTTGCAAAGCAATCACGTACGGAAGAAAAAACGGAAGCAGTCCACATCATAAAGCGCCGGAAGCGAAATTCCGCCCGAATTAGAATCGGCAATCACATCATCACTTCCAAGCCGACCATCAAACATTGGAAAGTGATAATAGATACGACGAAGTTTTAAACAACACAAAGGATCCACGGCAAGTCTGACCCTGACAGGAATAATGCCGTGGGAAGGCTACGTTATACTTGTTGGCTACTTATTGCCAGGGTGGTGAGCTCGATCTTACTTCATGCTACCTCTATTTGGGGAAAGGCATTTCGCACATCATATAGTGCTCATAAACTGAACGCGGCCTATAGGGGACAGCCCTAAGGGTATGTTCTGCCTTCAGAACCGTCTCAGATGAGGCTGCATTGGTCATCTCCGGAATGATGCTAATTGACATCTTGGCAGATGAGATGACGAGTAAGTAGTATGAAGTCAGTTTCTCCTTTGGCGCAGACGAAGAACTCCGAAAGGGAAAGATCTGTAAATAGATCACAGGAACATTGTGCCCACTCCGGAAAGGGCCGATGGACACACAGGCTGATCCCTACCATCCGATTCTGTCATGCGCGGTACGTTTAAATTCAAAATTTCCTGCGCTTTTTGACCATAAGGTATATCGCAGTAGGTAGCACCAACGTTAAATTAGAGGAGGAAATTAGATCAAGGAAAATCACACGATCAACATAACTAGTTTAGGTAAGATTTGTCTTTGAAACAAAGAGTAAACTACCTTCGAACTGATTCGATAGTTAGGCAATTATGATAATAGTATAGAAGTATAATCGAAAACTCCACGAACGAAGAAATTATAAAGTATGAGGAAGGAACAAACAGACATTCTCGGATCTCGAGTGTTGACAACGATGCAACGTAGATTAAATTAAGGGTTTGCACCAGAGCAATCGAAATTAGTAGCTAACAATATATGGCATTAGCATTAGCCATCAGACGTGCGAACAAGATAGTGCACTAACATGCTATTTCACTGACAGTGCTGTTGCCGAGTTGAGTGAGCGTCAGCTTCCCGGTTTCGTTACCCCGTGCTCAAATCGCGGGCGGTAATGGATGTTTGTATTCAGCTTTGCGCACTGTCCCGCTGCGTTAGACTATCATTTGCACAGTGTAACTATAACGGAACTTAAGCACAATCTCAATGAAAATCAATAGAAACAATAGAAAACAGCCTGGATGGATGACCTATACTCCACGAAGAAGTAAACAAGAGCTATACATAAGTTTCTTTCAATAGTCGACTCGATACCGTCGCTACAAGTCATTCAAATGTGAAAGACAGGGGTAGGACCAAGGATAGATCTCCTATGAAACTCCTGAACATGGAAGGGGGAAGCCACTATAATGACTTATCAGTGCATTTATCTTGTATTGAGCTGTAACAAAGATTTTGCCTCTATTAAAATAAATCATAAATGCATACAATCAAACACAGCCGATCTAATAACAACAAAACAAGCAAACTTCGTCTTCAAATTGTTAAACTTTCCCAACTATGCCTTATACATCATAATTCAATGGAGAGGCATAGTTAAAACCCCACAATTCGCTGAGCTAGTAGTGACGCATTGAGATAAAACAATCACATAGCTTCGCCCTTTAAAACATTATATTTTTCATATTTTATGCCTACAAGCGGAACTTCAAGATCAAAGGTCATGAATCACATGCATATGTAGATATAAAAATTCCCACTGAAGGGAAGAGCACCGCAAACTATACAATAAACGAGATCAAGTAATATAATGGAATTGAGAATTTCAAGAATTGAAAAGTGAACTGAATGAAATATTATAAAATTTGGTTGACCTAGTCGTGTTACCTAAATATTAGAAGGGCAGATGAGAGCTTCAGATTACGCGTATTTGGTGTTAATCAATAATCTGTGCACGCTATCAGCGTAGTATTCTGATTATCATTCATTCGTTTTCTTGCTGAAGCGTCACTGATACTCCCACGAATTCATAGTTATGTAACTAAACTTCTGGCCCACTTACACAAATAGACTCCCAGCATTGGAAGTACCACAATGAAGGTTCATATTGTATATTGACCAGATTACCATTTCCTCATTGAATGAGCCCACGAATAAGTGGGGACCTTATCAACTAAATTAGTCACATTGAATGGGGTGTGCAAGTACAATGTTATCACATGTGGGCGCTCTTTGGTGAAATTGTCATATTAGGCATAAACACAAAATGTCTCCACGGTATGCAAGTCATAGTGAATGGATTGTGAACGATGAAACCAATTTGCATTACGAAATGATGATGATGATGGCGAAAATTTTAATATAGTTTGTAAGCAATCGAGGGAACAGCTAATCGAATTGTAAATATACGTTCAACCGATAACAGAAAGCAAACAAACTGGTAAATAAGTATTATGTATATCAGGCCATTTTCGATGGTGATAAGATTAGAACCGCAAGCAACTTTTGGATAACCCAATTTCCACTCAGTGTATTTTACCAGTTTTTCTCTCGCTACTTCTCTTCTTGGAATATGATTCCAAGAGGAAAAACCAAGATAAATATTTAATATCACAGCATTTTCGAGCGCACAGTAATGCAAAAATTCTCGACAAACATGAAATTCGGCTACTGATAAATATTTTCCAGTTGTTTAACACAAAGTTCCTACAAATTCAAACGAGAGAAAAACACTTGTAAGTAAGATAAGATACGAAAGATTTGGACAGTCTATGAAATATAAATGATAACATGAGTAAAATTGATAGCGAATAGTTGAGGAGTTTGTTACTGAATGCAAACTGCGAAAGTGATGTCATGGTTTGAACTATTCCTCTTAAGAATGATAACCTTCCATCGGGCTATTGACTCAAAATTTAGTCAACTTCCGATAAGTGGACATTAATAGATAAATTTTTCAGAGACATGTATAATAAAACCTTAAGCATGTTCCAAATATAGTCTTGCTCCTTATTCATTTCTATTCTACAAAAGGTATCCCTTAAATCTCTGAATTAAAATAAAGCAACAAAGTCGAAGAGAGCTAACAAAGTTGCCACATAAATTTGGAGCTATCGAATAGAAGAGAACAGGACTATCTACTAAAACTAACATCCCTTATAATAACCGAAAGATTCCCAAATCCACCTCCGCGAAATTGTTAAGTCCTAATCTATCATAAAATCGAAGCGAACGGCTCAACAGAAATTCCCTCGAAACGAATTATGAACTACGAAACAATGTTATATTTTTAAAATCTGACTTTTTATTTTGCCCAACTCAGATGTGACTGCGACTCATTATTTAGGGAAACCTATCAATCGTTGCCACACTTCCACACAATTCCGAAATAAAGCCACTCAAGAGTCAATAAGCGCTGTCAAACATATACACAGATTTGGCTACTATGGAGAGGGAATTTATTCTCATACTCAATTCCTGATTGTTCTGAACATCGAAGTCGATGGTAAGCGACCAAAAGGACGGCTGAAACAACGGTGGTTTGATACGCTCGATGGGGATTTAAAAGCCTCGCGATTGCATTTAGATCAGGCATCTCTTCATCATCAACGGCGCAATAACCGGTATCCGACCTAGGCCTGTCTTAATAAGGAACTCCAGACATCCCGGTTTTGCGCCGAGGTCCACCAATTCGATGTCCCTAAAAGCTGTCTGGCGTCCTGATCTACGCCATCGCTCCATCTTAGGCAGGGTCAACCTCGTCTTCTTTTTCTACCATAGATATTGCCCTTATAGACTTTCCGGGTGGGATTATCCTCATCCATACGGATTAAGTGACCCACCGTAACCTATTGAGCCGGATTTTATCTACAACTGGACGGTCATGGTATCGCTCATAGATTTCGTCGTTATGTAGGCTACGGAATCGTCCATCCTCATGTAGGGGGCCAAAAATTCTTGGAAGGATTTTTCTCTCGAACGCGGCCAAGAGTTCGCAATTCTTCTTGCTAAGAACCCAAGTCTCCGAGGAATACATGAGGACTGGCAAGATCATTGTCTTGTACAGGAGCCTTGAGATCAGGCATCTGATAGAACCAAATTGCGAAACCAATCACGACGAGCCCACCCTACTTGTAAACGGGACAGGCAGAAGAAAAAGAAGACTCAATGCATACGTAAACAAAACCGTATGAAGTATCAAATATCAATTTACTTTATACTCTTTTAGTCCATCTGCCTCCCTGTGTTCCGGCCTGAGACCCCGAAGGCAAGGACGGGTGCAGATAGTAGCGCTGATAATACTAGACAAGGTAGATAAATAGGATCTCGTCATTAAAGTTTTGAGATGCAAAAACATAAAAAACTACGAGAAGTTGCGAAGCAATAACAAAAGCCTATAGTGAAATTGGTAAGTCCCGAATAAAAAGTGAATTCTCGCCAAGATAATATAACAAGAATACGGACCATGAAATAAAAATGAACCACCCCTCCTGAGCCCATAATGACAGGTGGCAGAGCCTAAATGCTGCTCGACACACCAAACTTTTCCTGTCAGAACCGAACATACGTACCGCAAAGTTTATCCTGTCGAAAAGCAGGAGGATTTGCAGGTGTATTGTGGGCATTCTGACAGGCCATAATCCACTAGCTGGGCATGTGTTCAGAATAGGAATTACGGAAGATGATTATTATTATTCTGTTAAGGGAAAGTCGCACCGCGTCCTTGAAGAACTATTGTGCCCCTTTTACTGGTTATAGTGTACCTGTTGATCATAGTATCTCAAGCAGGCCAGTAACCGTTAGGAACTTTAGTATGTTCCCCACTTCCAGAAGTTTCAGCTTTGCATCTGGTATTACGTGTTCTCCCAGATGTATCGACCTACTTTGCACAAGTGCCGGACACTGTCCCAAGACGTGCATAGAGGTTTCGTCCTCCTCCTCACAGAACCTGCAGGCAGTGCCCGTAGATATCCCTAGCTTCCCTAGGTGGTAGTTCAGCCGACAATGACCAGTGAGAATTCCCACTATGATTCGGAGGTTGTTTTTGGTGAGGTTTAAGCAATCCTTTGTGCGCATGGGTTCGTATCCCCCAATAAGCACCCTGGACTGCTCCATCCCTGGTAGGCCCGCCCAATATAGTTCCCTCAACCGTTTCTCTTCGTTTCTTAGATTCATAGCCATGAAACCGTTTCCGATTCCACAGAAGGGTTCTGGCCCGTGTAAAGGCATCCCTGCTCCCTTCTTGGCTAGTTCATCCGCTGCCTCATTGCCTTCCAGCCCAGCATGGCCTGGAACCCAAAGTATCCAGACCTTGTTGGACGAGCCGAGTGTATTCAGTCTCTCAAGGCATTCCCATACCAGTTTAGAGTTCACCTGGTTGGACCTAAGTGCCTTGATCGCTGCTTGGCTATCGGTGAGAATAGCTATGTTCTGCCCCCTGTAGTTCCTTTGCAGATTAAAGGAGGCACATTTGTCTATGGCGTAAATTTCCGCCTGGAGTATGCTAGTGTACCTGCCCATTGGCTCAAAGTACATTTTCCTTGGACCAATGACACCGGCACCCGCTCCCTCTGCTGTAAGGGATCCGTCAGTGTACCAAGTAATCAGTTGCTGGTTTAAGCCGTATGTCGCAGCCACGCTCTCCCAGTTTGCCTTGTTACTCCAACGTGTTTCAAACTTCTTATCGAAGTGAAACCTCGTTGTCATGTTGTCCCTCGGTATCAGTAATTCGGGATACCGCCTAGAAAGGATATCAATCTTCCTTCGATTTAGGCAGCTCCCCGCCTCACTCATGCTACCGGCCATCCTGAATATTGATCTCCTTGCCTGCATCTGTATGTGCAGATGGAGAGGGGTTAATCCCAGAAGGACCTCCAGGGATGCCGTTGGGCATGTCCTCATTGCCCCACTGATACACACGCAAGCCAGCCTTTGGAGCTTATGTAATTCCCTGGCTTGTGTGCTGAGTTGGGTTCTTTCTGCCCAGATTACCGCTCCATAGGTAATCATTGGTCTTACTATTGCAGTATATATCCAAAGTAGTATCTTCGGGCTACAACCCCATTTTTTTCCTGCTATGGATCTGCAAGTCATCAGAGCCCTCGTGGCTTTCCGACAAGTGTTTCCGACATGTGTCTTCCAGAGTAATTTTTGGTCTAGCGTGATTCCCAAGTATTTGACCTCTGTTTCTCGTTTCACCTCCATATCATGTAATGTTATGGCTTTCAGGTGATCCAGCTTACGCCTCCTAGTGAATGGTACTATGGTGGTTTTGGTTGGGTTGATCCGCAGTCCCACCTTCCTGCACCAGGCACTAGTAACCCTTAATCCAGTTTGGATTCTATCACATAGGGTATCTTCATATTTGCCCCTACAGATTAGAACAATGTCGTCCGCGTAGCCCTGGACTTGTATTGCAGTATTAGTTAACACGTCCAGGAGTTCATCCACTACCATACTCCACATCAGCAGCGATAGTACTCCGCCCTGTGGACATGAGGCAGCGGAATCCGCGGTTCATTTCTTATGTGAATGCCCCGCCTATGGACGCATCAGGCATCAGATCTTTGATGCCGATGTTCTCCAATTGCGACGAGTAGCATGACATCCACTAACGGAAATCCTGCGATACGTTAACGAACCCGGAATATTCCGTTAGACGGGGAGGCGAGTACAATGGGCCAACATGGCCTGAGTGCTCAGAACCTGTAGCTTCTCCCCCACCATACACACACACACACCCCTCCTCAGATAATGTAAGAAATTCCGATGATATTTCACTTCAACTTATGCATATAAGTCACTGAGCAATGCACGGTAAATTGAAAAAAAAATCAACAGAAAACAGGTAAATAGAATTTCAATGGGGAAGAAAACGTGTCGTCGGAAGGTGGAACACCCGTGAACAATAATGCACTAAAAAGTTTCGCTAGTAGCAAGGAAAAGACCATCAACTGGTCAACGCCAAAGTCTTGACGATTGTGGATGTTTGAGTAAGGAATATACCGGGACTGGACTTTACTTACGGCAGGAAGCTACTAGCACAGATACAAAAATTCGGTTGCCGAAAATTTACTGGACCAATGCGTACTACGCCGATCGATCCATATAAGCTTGAAACATTTGGCGCGTGAAAAGGCGACATACGGTCCTGCATCCATTTAATCACAAAAAAATTACAGAACCCATTCCAATCAGGAAGAAATCCATCTTAAGCCTAAACTCTGAAATTCTTTCTTGCTCGGGCAGAAACAGAAATTATAAAACATTCACTACAATTTTCCTAACTAACCTCAATTTACATGTTACACTCCCAATTAAAGATACTATGAATGCCACAAATGCTTTCACTTCCGTATTTTTGGCCATTTCTCAGAAATCACTGGACCAAGTTCAATGAAATTTGGAAGTTCGTCAGAACATGGAATGAGAAGTATATCGAGAGGAAATCGAGCTCCTTGCTTAGTTAATGTACAGGTTACAGTTATTACCCTTGTTATGTCGCATACTCTCGCTTATTCGATTATGACAATGTGTCATCGACGGACTTAAAGAAGTTTGGAAGTCAAACCGCGGCATTGCAAAGCCCAGCAAAGAACCGTAACGGCTACAAAACAAAAAAAAACGTGGAACGAAAGAAAATTTACACAAACTACTACACGTCAAATCTGCCGTTTGGGACCCATTGCGGTGCATGCAATTTGCTCCATCGTGGAACAGTTAAACTTCCTTTTCCTCTTCAGCCGCATCTTCCCTGCGTAAAATTGAAGTCCGCACCATGTCCAAAGGCAATCCACACACAAAGAGCACGAGCCTTGAACACGGTAAGAGTAATAACAATTTTTTAATGGTCTTATTCTGTAGTTCACCTTGAATTGCTTCAAGGCTATTCAGTGTTAAAAGGACATTCTCACTAGCGGTCAGGACAACTTCAATCATTACTGGAGAAATTTGAAGAAGGATTCTCAGTATTTCTCACGTTCCAATTTCAAATGTGTTTCGGCAATGGTGTGGGTTTGCTTGGGACAAATGGGCAAGATCGAGTTAACAATCCCATCGTCAGTGGGTGCATCAAGTTCCATCGTATGTTCGGCAATATTAAGCAATATCGCTCCCTCGAAGCGTAAAACGGCGGTCATCGGTGCCACCTCGACATTACAAAAATAAGCAACTTGGTAAATTTCGTAAAAATTATACTTTCGATATGATAATAAAAAAGGAAACACCATTAATTTTGAAATCACCGCTATTTGTGTTCCTGCTTCAAAAAACTTAATATTTTTGGTTGGAGCTAAAAACATCTACACAA
The DNA here is from genome assembly GCF_905115235.1 of Hermetia illucens. Classification (NCBI taxonomy): domain Eukaryota; kingdom Metazoa; phylum Arthropoda; class Insecta; order Diptera; family Stratiomyidae; genus Hermetia; species Hermetia illucens. Next base: position 149,038,354 of record NC_051849.1, read on the forward strand.
TAAAAATGATAATTTAGGGTGAAAAGTGCTATTTTTCAAATAATAAAGCAGAAATACTTCTTATTCAACCTTTATAATTTGATCCATTGTTCTGGAGAAATGACCAAAAATAAGTGTGAAGCCAAAAGCATTGGCAAACACTGCATTTTGCAGTTAGATCCCACTCGATCTACCAAAAGGCACACAAGACAATGCACCGACAAGGAAATCATATTCCCACCACGGGATAATATAATTCGTCCAACGCACCGCCAAATGTCCAACCAAGGTTCGTCCTTCGGGCTACTTCCAAAACATCTAAACAAGGTTCATCCTTGGGGCTACTCCGAAACTTGCACAATTTAGAGTAACAAAATAAATACCTCCCCTGGGAACATAATCTCACTAGTCTAATAATTGCACTCCATCCTAAAATGAAAACTATAGTCCTCCAATATTTTGTCTAACAACCCTTGGCGAAGCAAATTTTCTCTAACCTATAAATCGAATTACGAAATTAGAAGGTTATTAGGCTCACAAATACTGTCCTCTTCGGGTCGTCTTCACACAAAGAACTCAGTTTATATTCCAGTAGATCGGTTCTTGCCTTTAAGTGTTAAATATTCAATTGTATCTGGCATCTTTTCAGAACCAGCCTGGGAAAGAGAGGAACCTGTTCAATCACATAAGTGATGCCATCCTATGCCGAAAATCGAAGCTGACATCAAAACTCTGAATCAAGCAAAAAAAGAGGGTCGAAGATAAAAACCCTCGCCTAAGTCAGTTCGAAAATTACCGAAGGGCAAAAACGTCCCAAAAGTAAGAACTGGTGCATGAACAGCACCTAGAAGCAGATACAGAAAGGCACTAATCGCTCTGAAAATGGCTGTAGTGCTAGAAAAATACCCGAAAGGGAGCAAAGCTTAAGGTGTAAAATTTCCGTTGAGTCTCAATTCAAAGACAAAGGCGCCCCTAATTCTCACCTCCGCAAATTAGCGAGAAATTACTGCAAAAAATCTTAGAGAATTGGCTACTAGCCACGATATCGCTTGTCATACCGTGGGATACGGACATCTTGGCTGCTGACGATCTAGAGAAGCTGTTCGTTAAGTTCAAACTCAGAACAGAACGTAGCTTTCAAAAAATCGATTCTAGATGCAGTAAGGATGACGTAATCCTTTGAAGATGATCCAGAACAATGCTAGGGGACAAAGCAACTCTTGGACTGTATTGTGTAGCCAAATAACAGCACAAAGAAGAGTTCGTATGAAACAACCTCAACTTGATGTTGATGTTGAGATATCTACAATTTCAAATTGTAGATAAAACAACGAAGACGGAACTAATGCTGTTAATGCGTCGGGTGACAATAAGCTCGGTGCCACCATTGGCGGAAACAACGTTACACAGATAATTAAATTGACCAACACCCTCGATATGATCCGTCAGACTCCGAACCTTGGTTTTGTTGATCAAAGTCCCTGAATCGGGCAGAGAGCAGAGTGATGTCATCAGCGTAGTTAAAATGTTTGAGGAAGGATGTCATGGTCCATTGAAGTCCTCCGTGTCTTCTCCAGCAAGGCAACATGGAGAGCGTCACCAATAACAAGAAAGAATAGTATCGGTGACAGATACACTCCCTCGCACTGCAGAAAGCTCTCTCGAAATCGAAGCATATGAAGCGAGAACTCGCCACATTGCTCTAAAATGATCCTCATAAGGTTAATGTGATGAAAGCGAGAGGATTCAATGCTCTGTGACAATTAGGCGAGGTGTTCCTGAATGCGTTCCAAGATCATTTTAGCTATTATCTTTGCGGCGACCGGAACCACACAAATGCCTCTCCAATTTTCACACTCAAAGATGGGTACGCTTCTTCGGAATCTTAAAAATCATTCCCTTTTTCCATTCTTTGGAAAAGAGAAACGAAGACAGGCAACAATCACGTAATGAACTTGCTCGAGATCGAACTCTGCAAGCTCTGTGCTGCAGAAAGCCACACCTCTTATCAATGTTCTTATGGTACCCCAGAGCGTGTTTCTCGTTCACATGGTCGAGTAAGAGGTTGACAGAGCCTAACTTGGCGTTCAGATCCTATCACTATCGCAATGTCTTCTTTAGGAAGCCTGTGCTGGACTATGTTGAGTTGCCCATATCTGCATTGCGTATCTCGAAGTTAATATCCTGAGTCACTGCCTCAGTGGAACGCCCACTTCCTGCCTTAATAGAAAGCAGCATTAGTCCGAGTGAGACGCTACATGTGCATTTAGATTATATTGACTTTTCCCTCCTTCTCTCTTAAATGGTCGAAGGAACGTCTATGGCGGAATAGCGCTTATCTACGGAGGAATTCCAAACGCGCTAAAATTCAAATTCTTTTTGAAACTCTGAAACTAAACTTCAAAAACGCACTTATAGATATAATAATTAATAGTTGATCTATACCGAAACATTTGCACTCGATAGGGATCTATAACGAAAATCCAACATGCAGACTCTCTGTCTGATTAAAACAGTCGTTTATCAATGGCCAGGAAAGATTCAGATGTGGTTGGGGGTCTGTCGGCCACAATAAACGCAGTGGCTGACCAGTGATAGCGAAAACTGATAGCCATCCAATGAATGCTCTCACCACTAAACTATCCGAAGCGGTTCAATCGAATATGTCGGCGCGATTAGCCAAAAACACAAAAATCTTTGGACAAACAAGCCGTGGGTTGTGCGATGAGGTATTATGGTATTTATTACCCGCGAATTTGACTAAATACGCCAAAGAAACTATCAAACAGCCACCGAAATCATCTGATTTAGCTTCCTAAGACTTCTTCCGATTCTTCGTCTTCTTTAGTCTTACAACCCCATATTGATCGTGAATATCTTCATTTCAGATGTGAGCCCTCGTGGGTTTTACTAGACTACCTGTAGTGGAGACTTAATCCCACGGTCTTCTTAAGACACGGATTAATTTTGTGACACAATCAAATCCCCGCTGTGACAAGCAACAACGATACCAGTATATGCCAAATGCATGGTTCAACATTCATACTGGTGGATGCAAGACCTACCAAAATCTCTACCGAACTAAGGAGTACGGCAGCCGTGTTGAAGCAAAACACCACGCTGAGGCCCGAAGTTCGCTTGAACACAACCACAACCCCCATGAAGCTCCCATTAGGGGCCAACCGCAAACAACCGCACTGAACGCACATACAACAGGAATTCTCCTGAAGTATGTGAGTCCAAGGGCTATCCCGGTTCCCATGGTACCAGTATACCCCTGGTAAGGTTTCGTGACTATTACCACTTCAGATGAGTCCCCGTGCAGACTCGCGTCTGATGGCCCCAATTAGGCCTTTGGAGCATTTGCCTACTGCATCACGGCCGGCAAGCCAATGCGATACAGTGTCTCCCGGTGCCACCACTATGGAGGTTCTCCTCGGCCACTTGGTTTTGGTTCAGCCGAGAAGGTTGCCGCCCCGTCTTCCTCCCCGCCACCTCTGAGCACCTCATGTCGGATGTGATCAAGGCGAGTTAAGCCACTAGTCCAACGCAACATCTTCGTCTCTATTACCACAATATGTCGCTCATTGTCTTCTACAGTCGGCCAACATTCAGAACCATAGAGGGCGGCAGGGTGGACGACATTGTGGTAAATTTTAGATTTGAAACGTTCGTTAAAATATCGATCATATCATATATATCGATTTGAGTAGCAATTTCTTAACGTAGTTCTCCATTGACTGATAGAATGACCAGAGGTATTTAAATCGCTCAGCCCTGGGGAGGCCACTGCCACTGACAGTAATAGCGCCTATTTCATGGGGATCACTCGAAAGAAATTCAGGTTTATTCAAACTGAGACTGCATGAGACGATTATTCCCTTTTTGGATAAGTTGCTCGATATCAGTTTTATTATAAGACGCTAGGAAAGCATCGTCTGCATAAAGCAGTGTAAAAGCGCTGGACGTTGGAATTTGGAAGAATGGTGGTAAGAGGGCGTTTCCTTTATGAGCACCGACAGAGAAAAGAAATCCGCTACACTTCGAACTTTACTTTTCAAATCGAGAAAAAGCAATTTAACCCAGGCCACGAGTTCTACTGGCACTATGTGCCAGTGATGAGTTCGTGTAGCACACTGTCAAACGCCTTCTCCAGATCCAGAAATGCAAGATAAAAAGGGCAATGCTTCCCACGGTGTTCTGTTCATTTACGTCGAAAAATCACTAGCCGGAACGCAACACGAAGCAAACACTGAAGTCGGTAGATAAATCGTAGTTTCATTCCCGCCGCTCGTATTTCGGGAACTACTTCCTTCCTTAGTGCAAAAGTTACTTGCAAGTAGATTATCCCCTCAGACTACGACTTCTCATCTTTGGTAGGGCATACAATCGGCCAAAAAGACTGCAATATGAGACAAAAAAACACAATCGTTCCCAATCCATCCAGCCCTGTTCTGTAATCATCCACAAACTCGGGATTATTAATTCCACTGCATAGCACAGTTTTGGAATTGTCCTTTTTTGGAACGTGTGGTCTATCAGTTTAGTGTTTTGAACTTAGAAAGCAATAGATACTGCCCGTTAGGCGTCGTAATTCTCATAGGTTGGTATGCCCGACAAACCGGGAAACAACAGTTGATGAAAGTTCGAAGCTTCCGAGTGACTGTGGTGGCCACTTTCCACATGAATAGTCATGCAGAGCAGCCTCAACTTGGCGTGTATATTGAATTCTACGTTTAAATGCAACAGCGAGTACCGATTTGTCCAAAATCTGGCATCAATAAACGGCTTTTTGCAATGAGATCTCTACACCAATGCGCAGAATTTCAAATTTGCCTTAAAGTGGAAGTACTTCGAGCTAAATAGTGTGCCAGAAGAGAAAACGAAGGACTAGATAGGATGCCACCGTGTTCCGCACGAAGTGATGCTAAACGGTATAATCTAAGAATCCAGGTGTCGAAGCCCAAACTTAAACAGACATTAGTCAGTGGATATAGTTGAGAAGCTCTTACTAGAACGAACCGTCCACTTACATTTTGCCTCACGTATACCTGGAGCAAATCATCAATAGTTGACCTCTGCAATTCTGCCCAACCCACACGCAAAGCGCTGCCAAGAAATCAGGTCTGTCCAAGTTTCTTCCATTTCTAGGTCAATTATATAACGAATTTCTGAGAACCACCACAAAAGTAATTACAAATTGCATGCGATCCTCAGATCAAAAGAACTCAACGATGGCATTCCCTACTTAAGCCACAATAAGTGCAGATAAAATCTCCGAGCCATAAAACGCTGCAATTGTAATTTATCTGCTCCAAGCCATTACCTTGGCATTTGCAATAGCGAATGCAAAAAAGGTTCTCCACAATAAAAATGTCTACTAGATGACTGCGACTATGATATGGTGGTTTACGTTACGGCACCGGCCGCCCCGTCCTCGCAATAGACGCGCCACACTCGCCTCCGCTCCCGTCCGCCCTAGCCGTTGCCGTTGACTGCAGCACTCAGACAAGAAGACAGGAAAACATCAAAAGACAACTCCAGTGAATGGAGATGCGGATGGGCGTTGCGCAGAACAAAACCTTTTAACCTGATTCCAATTGTGGAAAGGCAGAAGAGTGGTAGAAAGTCATTAGTCGAGCGCCTCCGACAGTAATGGAGACAGGGAGCGATGTGGGTCCACACCAGGCGCTAGGCGCCCCACATCAGCCTCTCCGGGGAAAGCATCTGATGTCACGGAGTGAATAACACTTGCATTCCCCGGGGGGTTTCGCGTCACCGCGCCGCAATTATCCAATTACAAGACACTTTCCTCAAGGATTACTCGCTTCGACGGCGAACTGCCACCGCCAGACCCGCGCCCCACCCGGGGGTGAGCCGCAATCCACTCATTCATGACAAATAGAAAAACACGTCACGCAATCAGCAAGCATTCAGTCACACACTGAGATTTTCTTTTCGCTCACGTTTTCACCTCGCCGAGATCCATTCACGCTTCCACCGTCGGCATACCAAATGCAGTTCTTCCTGCCGTCACTCGCCACTCCGCAACGCCTGTCAGCCACCACACAAAACTTCTTCCACGAATCCCAGCGTAACACAAGTTTCGCACACGCAGTGCTGAAATCACCCGCAATAGTAAAAATCAGTCGACGACGACAAGCGGCAGTCCCAATTCCTGGCGTAGATCGAATTTGACATTTTCACTTTTCCTGTCACCTTCGCTCGCACAATGCCCACGGCGGCGACGGGCAGATTTTCCGCACCACAGAAAACCCGCAGTTTTCACGATTACACACTTTCACAGTACTCAAACCATTCCCGGGTGTGCAAATGGACGAATTTCAGCCAATGTATCACGAAAAAGCAGCAAATATACGCGAAAATCTGAGAAAAGCGGGCGTACTACTTGGAACAGGGTGCGGACGTCGTACAATTTGGATGACTTTTCTTCCTCTCTCTGATTTATCTTTTATTCCGCGCGAGGAGGTGGACTTGTCTCGCTCTGATCCATGGTAGCTGTCAAGGCAAGTGAAAGGGATATGTGACGGGCCGGTCGAATTGGACTAAAAGTTGAACAAGCTAGTGGGTGATAGATGGCGCCGAAGATTTACTAAATTTCTTCTAAATAATAAATATTTAACGAATGCAACTAGAATTCTAAAAAATTCAAAATTTCATAATATTATTGGGGAAAATTAGCGAAGTGTTATTATTGATGTAACTAATGAATTTATATGTTTTGCATTAACTTACACGTACAATTTGAGCACGATAAATTCCAATCCAGGAAAATACTGCAATGGAAATCTTTAGGCGAAAAAAACTCCTGCTAATTACGTCCACATATATATCCACGAAAATGGCATCGAATTGGTGATAATTAGCGAACTAAATAGCAGTCAGGGTGGTGGCATTCTGGTCAGAGATCAAACAAGCCGAACAGTACCATGAGCTGGGGACACCAGGCCGTTTAGTAGTAATGAAGCGTAATTCGTAAGGGCAAAAGCGAAAGTATTCACCCACATGTAGCCAGTATGCCTCCCCTCTACTAGCGCTTATCGAATATGAGCAGATGTTGAGTGCGAGACACAATACGAGAGTAAGTACTCCAAAATCATGGCCGAGATTTGAACGTAGTCCTTGAGTTTGGCAACTGAGTGACAAATATCAGGGGACATGTTCTGTATTCATGACGCGGTAGGTAGGTAGGTGTATCATTGTAAGTGTAAGGAGCTCAAATAATTTCCAAGGGGCTTGGTATATTGGTGCGCACTATACTCACAAAAAAACCAGGCAACCTACATAGAGGGACCGGCTCCAAAAAGGACTCCCGTAAAATACTCACATAGGGAATGAAGGCTTTTGAGAGAACGCATTTTCGAAGGGCTCGGCATATCCCTGAACGATACGGCGGCCATAACAGGCAAGAGCAACCCAACTACTGCATGCTTTTCGGAAGAAAGATTTCCCGACAACTTCAAATAGAAACCCGATAGCGATAATTTAAAGGAAGTATACAAGCAATTAGACAACCTAAGGAGCCCACCCGAAGAAGCAAAAGAAACGACATAAAACCTTAGGATAAGCCTTACGGAGTGGAAATTAAATAACTATGAAGATAAAGGTGCCGGCTTCTCAAAAAAATCGTTACTGCTCTGTTTCCACACCACAAAAAAGACGAAAAACAAAAGGTGGCCCAATCTCACGAGTTGATGATACTCCCAATTAACGCGTAGGAACTATAAGCAATATGAGATCGGATCGCAACGGTAAGGACCCACACTTGAATGGTATTCCCAATAAACACTTTAATACTTGGCCTGACCTATTCATCATCTTTTTCTTGGCATGATTAAAAGAAAAAATATTCCCTGTTGTGTGTTTAAAAAGCAAAAGTTGGTGTTGATGCAATGGTGAAGGTGAGAAGACAGTTATTTTCAAAAGACTGCTGCACATTACCGAAACTGAGAACGACCTATCGGAAAGCCAGTATGAGTTTCGGCAGGCACACTCCTGTAAATACAATGAACATGGTGATAAACTTGTGCTGTGTCGAGGTACCGTGGGATGGTTTTTCTAGATATTTGCTAAATATGATCCAGGATCATAGAACGCTCGTAATTCCGTCTTAGAAAAAACTTTACTTGTCTGCGTTGCATATAATTTAGCCATGGTCATCCCGACAAGATGTAGACGGAAATATGGAGGGCAACAGAGGCAAAGAGAGCCGCAAAGTCTTGGCTGGAAATAGGCAAACTGACCCCGTCTGACGAAAAAATGATAGCGGTCTTGATCATTGACCATATAAACTGGAGGTCTGTTTACATCTTTAAGCTTACCATCAGATGTCGTCAAACTAAACGTTGGGAGAGGCGGGCAGTGCAACTGGAAAAACCTCGGCAATTAAAACGGTTCGAAGGTTCGCAACGTCGTTAGAACCACATTAGATGAACAGGGCTTGTGGCAACAGAGTCAACACGCTCGGACGAGAAATGAATTTATTGCCTCAAGATGTTATGATACGTCCAGCAAGCTAAGAGCCACATGACTGCCTCCGCCATGAATCCTAGAAGGATCAGAGTACGCATAAGCTCAATTTTACAATTAGGAGCTAGCTCGGTCAGTGATACAGGGAGACTATCATATTACCCAATTCCTCACTAGGCACGGTGTTCGCTATAAACAATATTTACACTGCTTTAGACTAGATGATCCGCCGAATGTTGATTGTGATTTCCAATGTAATTTTTCACTAGCACAGATTCGCAGGCGGAAGAAAAAGTCTGAATGAGGCGTTAAAACCCAGAAAGTACAAATCTGAAGGTGGGCCTGTCCATTGATATTGAAAACCTTCAAAGCAAGCTGCCGAAGGGAGCAAAGAGGATGAAACCCGTAAGAACTGGAAGTATAAGGATCTAAAAATAGAAGTTAGAGTGGAAGAAATTGGGAGTGGTTTTCAGTGGGTGCGAATCTTAACACGCCTACTTTACATCCAAACTTCACGCAGCTCAGCTGCAACCGATATATCTTTCCAAAATGTTTACACTTGGGTCTAGGAACAAACAAGGAAGGAGACTTCCTGTTGACATTACATTGTGGAGGCATATACTTCTCCCAAAATTTGCTACTGCATACTGCTTCGGTAATTCTCTTCCCTGTAAAAAAGATCTCTACCTTATGAATTTGATTGAAATATTATAACCATTCCGGAAGCGATGATTCAGCAGCTCCTCATCATATTTCGGGTCTGACATTTTTCTATAAGAAGTAACTTAGTTATAATCTTTTTAAACTATAAATAGTCAATTACTCTTCCACTCATGAGGTGGAATTTTTTGTTGCAAAAGATAAGTGCAGTAACATTTCCAAATTTATCGAAATATACCACGTTTTAAAATCTTCACAAATTTCAAAGTAGTTAGTAGTGGTCGAGAAGTTCTTATTCCATTCAAATCAAATTGCAATACTTCCTTCTCATTCCGGTTTCTTTGTTTCGAAAAAATCAAATCAAATCCGCATGAAAATAGTTTGAACTATGCTCCATTGTACCAGCAAACCATTGTTTTCCGAAATAATTTCGGAAACTATTACACAAGCAGTCGCCTTCTAGTACCCCACACCTGTCAGTGACCGTGTCGAGTTGAGGTGAGATTGTCAAATTGGGTTTAAGTTCTGGAGCTTATTTAATTTTATATTACTAAGGAAAGTTTGCCGAAATATATCTCCAATACAATGGCCGCAGCAACTAAAGGACAAGCACTCGTAGCCAGTAAGTGTTTTTCTTTCCCAACGGAGTGCTTTTATGATCCGCTTAACCTCAAACACCAACATCCACATTATGTAATTTTTTAAAATCACTCTTTTCCGCAGATTTGTTGGCTCAGGCTCGACCGAAATTCAATGTTTTCCTGAAATACGCCAAGGTTGAGTTGACACCACCAACTCCTGGTGACATTCCAGCCATCCGCACTGGAATCGCCAACTTGGTCAAGGGTGCCAGGACCGGTGCATGGAAAAACCTCACCGTCAAGGAGGCTTGGCTCAACACCCTGGTCACGGCCGAGGTCTTGTTCTGGTTCTACGTAGGCGAATGCATCGGCAAACGCCACTTGGTTGGATACGATGTTTAAGTAAAATGCAGTTTACACGTAATTCGTACTAATTTAGATTGAGAATTTCCATTATTGACAATTTGTCATTGCAGGCGGCTTGTAATGATAAGTGGTCGATATAATAAACGAAAATACACAATAAAGCGTTCGTTTTTAATCTCGAGGGGATAATTGACATTTGTTTATTCTTTGTAATAGAAGATGGGGAGAGCTTTATTAAAATTCAGATCGTAGGAAGGCACAGCGTAAGATACGAAAATTCTCCATATTCCTTCTCTCTACACACAATTATTCCGATCTTCCTTGGGCTAACGCTGTTGCTGAACTATTCTTCACTGAGGAATGCTTACCCAAACAACGTAATGAATCAATGTAATTCCATGCCTGTTTGTGAAAATGCATGCACCAGGGCTGAACTCACTAGTGAAAGAGAACTTTCAATTAAATTCAAACCGTAATATCTATTGCAAAACATTTTGAGAGAGAAGCAGGAAAAGGTGTAAAGGAAAAATATGAAAGTTTTATTATAACAACTTTTTACATAATAAAATATGTACCGTTTCTGGAATGTCGGAAAACTGAGTTTTGAGACTGTAAAATTACAGCTTTCCATCGTAAATTTATTAGAATCATAACTTCACTACTGTCCATTACATTCGCACATTATAGTGTTTTATGGAAAATTGAAATATTCCTGAAGCAAATGATTTTTTTTTGTGAGGTTCCAATGCTTCTTCGTGGGAGTTGCCACTATGTGGATAACACTTTGACCCAAAGATTGGATCAATCAAAGTGGTAATGTGTGGTGGAGAAAACATTTCCTGAATATCACCACTTTTTGTTCGCAGTTCACTCACAAGAGGATAGTCCGGGACGGTATTTAAAAGAAAAAAGACTTAACTGGTAAACCATGACGTTTCGCAAAACGTTTTACCTCCCTTAAAAAGAAAAATCCGTCCCCCATTAATTTTTCGATGTTCTATAAATTTCAAAATTCGGCAAAGCTCAACGCTCCGGAGCTGCACATATAACAAGATTTGATGGTCCAATAAATACAAATCTTCCTTTATATTTAAGGATGGTGCTATGAATGGAAATACCAATCATTTGTTTGCAGATAGACTTTCAGCAATAATTTTCAAATGGCGTATTGTTTACCTCTTTTTGAACTTGCTATGCCAATCATCACTCGCGTTAAACTGACCAGAGATATCTTTGAAACGATAGTTTATTTCTTTTGCTTTTATTCTATCTCGACTTTTTTCCAGGTCGTCACTTCGCAAATCACTTTATGAACACCTTTTCAATTTTTCGTTGCTTAATTTTCCGTAAAGTTTTAATTCTTGGAAGGTGCGCCGTTGACAGCACTTCAAATTTTCCTCCTTAAATTTCTAATCTTGCACACTAACGATTTAGAAAACTGATATTGTCGCGAGACCGTCGACACAAGACCATTATGAAACCAACAAAATTTGAGGTTTCTCTTAACTTTAAAAAAAATCACCTGCGAGCGAGGATTTAGTGTCCAAACTCGAAATGTACGGTCATGCGTTTAAATTAATGCTGGAATGTTATTATTTGTTTTTATGGGTAACTTTTTGTCCCCTTATTAGTGGAAAATAAATATATGAAAGACATTTCATGGAGCACAACGAAAAACAATTTTATTTTTGGTTTTGTTTTACATACATACAGAGCATTTATCTATTGAAGGATTCAGCCAAACGAATCGGTGTGTTTGATTCAACGTATATTCATTTCTTCTGTTTTTGTCCCGTTCACAAGCGGGGTCGGCTCGTAGTGATCGGCTCCACCATTTTGTTTTATCAAAAGTCTAATCTGGATGCAATCGCGAGGCGGGGCGTATCGAGCTACCGATGTTTCGGTCAGCCTGATGTTCAGACTAATCTTGGCGAGTGAATTACGTCACTATACCATCGAAGACGCCTCTCTCGCAATTTTATTTTTTTTACGACGTCCTTAATCTTTTTTGAGAAAACAGATTTTCTTTGATTAAAAAAAGTGATGCATTACCATTAAGGATACCTTACATATCCTCCTCGATGAGATTATATTTCTGGGCAATGTTAATAGCTCCTGACATGGTGAAATAACTACTTCCTTTATTAATGTTTTGTAGAATGCACAGAGCCTTCCTACATCAACTTCCAACTTTTTACTATATTATAGCTTCTCAGATCATAACATATAGCGAATATTTGAGCACATCTATCATAAAAGCGTCTTCCACTTTTAGCTTTTAGCTCCCTGGATAGCACCAGCGGCAATAAAATTTGCTTTACACGTATCCGAAAAAACAACTTCCTCCAATCATCGAATATCCAAGGAACATGATTCTTATCCCACTTCCATCTGGTAGTTCAATTTTTTTACGTCAAAGGTTTTTAAGATATCAACCAAGAAGACTGTACGCAGGAGGTGAAACTTGCCAAAAAAAGCAGGTTAAAAAATCAATTATTCAATTTGAGGCCGAGTCAAGATCGCAGTAGGCTCTGCTCAAATGTAAATGTATTGTGTATCGTGTTTCTATAGCACTTCTGTGTGTGCAGCACAGTAGATCTACTATAGGCAGTACCCTTACAAAAATGACCCCGCTTGCAAATGTGCTTGCAGAAGCTTATCTGTACACATCAGAGACGCTAAACAAGGAAAAGGCATAATCTTCGTCAAATCGTATTGGTAAGAGAGAGATCGGTGAGCTTTTGCTATTCTGGTACTACGGCGTGCTCACCTATATAGCAAAAAGTTGTTTCACGTATTCACTTATACATAAGCAAAAACTTGCCAATTTCACCAACACATTGGCAAGTCCGGGCGGTATGTCAAACACAGCTGATCGGGTTTTCGGTACTTCTCACTCATGCTCAAGGGCAAAACAATTTGAAATCGTGTGTACTCGCACTGATTTCCCCCTTGAGGGGCAAGGGGGAGTGAGGTAGCTGTCTAGTATCTAACTGTGCTGTGCAGTTCCATGTAACTAAGCAACCAGCTCTAAACAACCAATACAATACGAAATTGAGAAAGTGGCATTTCAATATTATTCGAATCGCTGCCTTCTACGATTGGTTCTGGCACCCAACTGGAAAATTTCTATATCAAACGCCGCCAGGCCAGATACACACACCATCGCATAAATGGGAGCCAATATCAATGATGATGCGCAGAACGCAACTGCGATCCTGACTCAAAAGCCCCGCCCACCGAACACTATATTTTTTGTCCCGCAAAACTTCAAGGCTTGCCTAGGCAGTTTCATCTCCTGTGTATAGTCTTTTTGATATCTACCCACTTGTTTGACTTTCATTTTAAACAAACATTTCGTCGAATATAAACAAAAATTGCGTTGGTATTGTCGCCGAGTTTATAACTCTCTTCGAACGACAAGAATGTTGCTAATTTACAGCGAAATATCAGGTATGTTTCGGATGACATTCGTTTTCAAATTCGAACTCTACTTCTCCAATGAACTATCCGTTCCATTACTGACTTTTACATACAGGACCGACCAATTTAATAAAAGAAGGGCTTTTGTGGAGTTATTATGACTAAGCTTACAACCTTGCTTTCGGAAACAAAAGTTAATTCATAAAAACTAACAATGCCAAACAACATTTCGAGAAAGTTGCATTGATGGGAAGTATCGTATATTGAAATAAATATGACCACAATGCAGCTTTTTTGACGAATTAAAAGATACGATGATGACATGCTTCTTCCAAAAATGGCATGCAGAACGTGACGACATTGGCAAAATTTCCATTCGCCGACATCGAACAGTTGATTCTGAAGCGGACTTCATTGCAAAAAGTAATTAAAGTAGACTCAGTTGGCAAAAGTGAGTGTGAATATGGCGTATAACCTTTTGATGGCCGAAGAGAAATAGGTATTGTGCACTGGCAATTCGAACTTTGGGAGTAAATATGGTGATTGCATGTATTAGAATTGAATAAAATTTCAGATTATCGAAAGAAAGCTATGGAAATTCTCTAATGGTAGGTTGCACAATCAAAGGAAAAATTAGCCCCGATCAGCGAGCCAAAATACTGGTTACTCTGTTGAAATGGTGAATGAAAAAGCATAGCAAGTGAAGAATGTAAATTGTTTTGATTATTGTTATCATTGAAAAACTATGTAATTGGAAATATATGGTTACATTGAATTATCTATCTGTTAGGAACATCTGCACGACGAGCTTGTTTTTCTCTTCAAATGGTACCTAAAAGTAATTTCTCAGAATGATTTTCTGTATTGTTTCCGCAATTTGCGGTACGATACGAACGGTAGCCCCGTAATTTGCTTATTTCTACCAAATAAAACTCACCCTCTACTATGTCCCATTTGGATTGGCCATACCAATATGACATCGCAACATAATTCGACCAAGCCCGTAACTAATTTTTGCCGTGAAAAAGTGATTTTAAAATGGAGAAATAATAATACCAGGAAGCTATATTCTATCGATTAAAAGTAAAAATAAATTGCAAGTTTTCAATTGCGCCTGACTGGAGTAACTTTAACAGGATTGCATATGTCACATGCAATCAACTAAGGACGCATTTACTTAAAAGGCGTGTCTCCATTGAATAGGAAGTATGTAAAAATAATGTAGTACCTCAAATCAGCTCCGATGAGAAAGGGATCCGTCTCTTGGCGGATAGAGCTTTTAATGAAATGGTAATAGTAAGGGCCGCATAATTCTCACCCCGGGCCTACAACACCAACTGCATAATTTGTCTGAAAAGAACCACGACGCGGAATAAAATGCTAATGAGAAACCATCAATGTGTGAACCGGTAAATTTTGTAAACGCATCTTTTGGAGCATACAAGCTTATCTATGAGTCGACGAAGAAAGGAGGTTGGAAGCACCTCACAAGACAAGACAATGATCTCGTGGAGAAGATATTGAAGCGTTACAAAAAAGTTCCAGGAACCGGATCGAACCTGAAAAACGCGACGAATCTGTCATTTTAAATTGCCTGTGTAGATCACAACCTTCCCCGCCAAGTAAAGCTCCACGGTAGTCCCGTGGGGATACAAAGAGATGATTGGAAGCAGTTTTCGTAAGTGTGAATCCTACAAGCTGCCGTAATTTGAAGCAAAACTAAGTTTTCCACCTTCATCCATAAAAAAGAAAAGACAATGTTAATTTAAAAAATTCGACTAAAAGGCGAGTATTTTTGCAGGCCATAATTTCCTCGTTTGTGGAACGACTGAATGCAACCCAAAGCAAAAGGTATAAAGATAATTAATTGGCGAAATATTAATTACGAAGTAGCATCAAACAGGAGCGTTGCAGTCAAGTTGCATGGGCAGATCTGCAAATCACAGCTTTTTTTCCGGCGGAAATCCCAACGATGCTAAGGATATTAATAACACGTTGTTCAAGATCTATTATGAACGATCTCCCACGATCTGCCATCTCTATTGCCGATACATTAATAGGAGGGGCACAAACAACAATAATTTCTACATATTCATCCTAGCTTCATTTTATTTCCCGATAATTCAACATAATGTGTATTCCATTCAACAAAAATTTATCGCAATCAAATCTAGATGTGATAACTTGCAATGTACAACGTTTGTCGTGTCTTAGACGTACTAAATGAGTTGAACTCAAGCCATCTACCAACCATTTTTAACCAATTTACTCCTTCAAATTTAACTCTTAAATCTATTATGTGAACTACTTATTTCCTTAATTTCAAACAGGCTCCCCTCTCAGCGTGTCTACCTACCCGCCACCGGTGTTGGTTTCTGATAGTGCGCTTCACTTCTCCAGGGCTTTCAAAAAAGCTTGTATTTGTTCTGCACAATATAACCCCAGGACAACACACTCACCAGCCATTCTCAGATAGTGGATTTTATTGCATAGCATAGTGCCAAGCTCTTTAGGAGAAGGGGAATTCCCCCCGGGTTGCCTCGGGGGTCCGAAATAAGAAAACTTGAAAAAAGTAGATAAAATATGTTATAGTAGAACAATGACGATAAACATATTTCAAGATACGATCTATCGTGCGAGCCATCAGCCATCTCTTTTCCTGCAGAGGATTGGCGCCAAGCTTTGTTTTATCTTTACATTCGTACTGATGCTGTTTCCTTTAAATTTTCATGAAACATCTTCGAATATATAACCTAGATAGTAGAAACTACGTTGCACCGTGGCTAAGCACTTCAAATATGAAAAAAAATCTTTAAAACATTTAGAAAGTTTTATTCCAATTTATAATGTCAAGAATATAATGTCGATTATAATCTAGTATTATGTGTACGGTATAAATGAAATAATGCAAGTTGTTTAAAAAAAAAACATGAAGTAATGGTATAACCTAGTTCTGTGAGGAAAGTAATTCTAGTAAATGGTCGGTTGGGGTGTAAAATCCAGTGGAACCGCGCCACTCTCACAAAAATTAAACATGATTCATGGCAGTCGAGCGCCGGCATTTCGAAATATGCTTCGTTACCTTCAATGGTGCATATTTTTGTTTTGCTTCTGCATTCCATAGTACCAAAAAAGTATTCTTCAAATTTCAATTTATAACTTTTGCTTTAAGACAAAACAACTATTTAAAATTTATTCCTTACGTAATTCCTTTCTCAGAAATCCTTTCAAAACGATTTCCGGGAAAACATAACATCCATAAGATAATATGGGAAATTTGTTTGTCATACAACTAAAGTACACAAAAAAAATTCACTCCATTTTTCCCCTTCGCAAGCAGTAATTTTACAAGAAATACAGCTGCTTCTCCAAAAGATTTGACGGAGGCTGGTGGATGCTTTGTGCAACGAGGGAAGCCAACTTTTTCGCGTACTGGCAAACGGCTGGAACTCTCGTCGTGCCAGACCAGTTATAGTACAAATGCGTCATTTTGTAAGTAAGAATTTGCATTCTGTCTGGATCAAGACCCATTGTATCATAGATTACATTATAACTAGTCGGGGATACTGTTCCCTGCCGCACAGACTGTGACACTAAGTAGAAATCATAACGTTCTGGAAGCGTAATAACATCATCGGCGATTGTACCCGGCGGCGGGTTCCGACCACGCGTAAAGTATCGTGTATTGATCGACTTCGAGACTACGACAAACGCAAACCGGGGTCCTGTTTCAATTTTAGCCGAGCGGTAAATAGATTCGAGTCTTTCTTTCAAAACTTTCACTTCGTGTTCAAACACTTGTCGTATTTGACCATCACCTACACCATCACGGTATAGTAAGATACGCGACGGTAATGTCCCATGTGACTTACGATATTCTTGAAGAGCTTTCGTAACGCTTATGGTCAAATCATTGGACAACTCGTCACTGCTGTTATGCTGTGACACCGTACTGAAATATTTAGCTTCGGCCTTCATGTCCATAGTAGCGACGAGTGCGGCAAATGCTCGAGATCGATCTTTTGTACTGCGGCAGATATCAAAGCCAATTGTCATTAAGCCACTTAGTGGCAATTCTATCATCCAGGCGGCAGCGCCCAGTTTACAATTGATTTGTATAGCAACTTTTGTTGCTATCGACATAAGTGAGCGAGGATTACCACCTTTTGGTGTGACAGTCTTGTGGCACATAACCTGTGTTGGTATTGCCCGTTCGACGCACGTCTTCTTTTTAATACTGCTGTATCTGTTGTTGGAGAAAATGGATAAATAAAATTAGATACTGAAAATGCCAATAATTTGTTTTTATATTACCGTTCAGCATTGTTATTCGGAACTATGCACATAATCAACTGTGGATCCTGACTTGCACTGCTTTCAATAGCATTAATGTAGGAATGATTTCTATCATCATAAATCTGGAACCTGTAAATAATTTATAATGACGAAATGTTATAATCTAATATGGTGTAGATTCTATAAGATTGTCATAAAAAGAAAATTAAATGCTAGTTTTCTTTAACTATCCATTTGGCGTATGGATCCAGGTAAACTTTTTGCATATGGATTGTATTTTTGATATCTTTCGGATTGAGCTAATCTTAAAACTACCTGTCTTACTAGAATTCCACATTTCAAAAGTTTTGTGTAAACACAAAACCTTATTAAAATCAGTTTACTGTTTGTCTGCCTGTCCGTCACACGCATTTTTCTCGGTGTGAGTTACATCCTTTTACTTTGAATTTAAGGGGGGTGTGGGGTCAGGTCATGTGGGATATCAAATTAAAGGTCTCGGTTCCGCCGAAGCCGGTCCCAAGCCCGGTTGTGAAAGGAGGAGGGATAGATAGCTTCAGTCTGAATGGCTGTACGTAGCGTCTCAGGGGGTAGGTGAGGAAAGTGCAGGAACTTTGCAGATTACTCACTAAGGAAGCTATCTCAACACCTGGCAGCTAGGGATAAAATGCACCACCAACAATGAGAAGAAGGAGAAATTTGAGGTCCGGTACGGATAACCGGCGGGAGTCGTCTGACTTGGTGACTGGGTCGGGCTCTCGTAATGGACAGCACGGCGTCGAAACCGCTAGTTGTGGGGCGGTTCGACGTCTAGGCGCCACGACGACCAGGAGCACAGCTCCGCCTGCTGCAGCTGTTTCGCCACAATCTGTGGCGACCACTTCAGCAGGTTCGCGCAGGAAGCGGATGAAATGGACTGAAGAAATGAACCTCTTCATCATCCGCTCCTACTACGAAATAACGGCGGAGGCGGGTACAACATCCTACCGCCCCTTGTTGCACCAGAGATTCGTCGAGCGTTTCCCGCAATTCGCGCACGTGACTGTGCAGCGAGTCGCAGACCAGTACCGCTTTATTACTCGCAGCGACACAATCCCAGCCACCATCAGGGAGCGTGTTCGACTTGAAGTCATCGGGGAAACTAGTGACCGAGAGTCGATGGGGGCAGAGACGGCGGCATCAACAACACCACGCCGCACTGCAGGCAACAGGTTCAGTACTCACCGAAGCACTCTTCTCCACCGTCCAGCTGAGGTTTCCGCTGAGGTTCGGGACGAATTCCAAAGAGCGTGTATGGAATTCTCGGATATGGATCCTTTGCATA
Source organism: Hermetia illucens (assembly GCF_905115235.1). NCBI lineage: Eukaryota > Metazoa > Arthropoda > Insecta > Diptera > Stratiomyidae > Hermetia > Hermetia illucens. The sequence continues at coordinate 149,057,470 of NC_051849.1, forward strand.
GACCAGGTATTCCCAGGCTCTATGCATCTCCAGCAACTCCGGGAATTCTATCTCAAATCAATGATGAGATTGCATCTCGACTGTGTGCTGATATGTCGCTGCTGCAACTACAATCACTTGTGTATTGTGGTGCAGTTGCGGCTATCAGATTGCACGGTCAGAAGATTCGCTTTCGTGTTATTGGTTTGGGTGACAAAAGAGATCCACCATGGAAAATTCGTCTGGAACGTCGGCGGGACTCACTAAGGCAGGACATTGCTAGACTGATTCAGATCAGCACTGGCAGTGCCAGCCGACGGGTGAGAAATAAAGTGCAGAGGGTTTACCGGAACTATGCCATCCCCTGTGAGACACCCGTTGTTGAAATTCTGGACACACTAAAACAGAAACTTTCTGTCATATGCAGTCGGTTACGACGGTATGGCGAAAGTTATTCCAGACGTGTCCAGAATGCAACATACGCGAGGAACCAGCGGAGCTTTTTCAGATCTCTCAACGAATCCCAACAGAGCGCCCAGACAATACAGTTCTCGGTCACGGAAGCGAAAGAGTATTGAGGTGGACTTTGGGGGTTACCTGCCCAGCATGCTGAGTGGATCACCGCCGAAGGCACCCGCCATGCCAATACATCTGGCATGAATTTCGCGGATGTTACCGAAGAGGAAGTTCGACGAGCCATAAACAGCTCGAAGAACTGGAGGGGCCCAGGTCTGGATCGGGTGCAGAATTTCTGGTATAAGAAATTTACCAGCGTACACAGTCGGTTGGCACGCAGTATAAATGAGGTCATGAGTCGGCCGGAGGAATTTCCAGCTTTCCTCACTGCGGGAATTACCTACCTTATCCCTAAGAAGGACACGGTGCAGGACCCCGCAGACACAAGACCGATCACTTGCTTACCAACCCTCTACAAATTCATCACGTCCATTATTAGTGGAAGGATCAATGCGCACCTCGAGACCAACAACATTCTGTCCGAGGAGCAGAAGGGCTGCCGAGTTGGGTCAAGGGGTTGCAAAGAGCAACTCATTATCGACTCGGTAGTTGTAGGACAAGCAACTAGAGGCCAAAGAAACCTCTTCAGTTGCTATATCGATTATGCCAAGGCGATAGCGTTCCGCACACCTGGCTAATCGACATCCTACATCTGTATCGCATTGATCCGAAACTAATAAAGTTTTTGGCGACAGTCATGGAAGGGTGGCATACCACCTTATCAGTCCGTACATCTGAGGGTGCTAATACCTCAGAGCCCATCTGTATACGGCGGGGCATCTTCCAGGGGGATTCATTGAGTCCCCTTTCATGGCTACTGAATGATGCTAGAGGGCATGGTTTTGCAATAAAGTATGGCCTACGTGCTAAGTGCGAACTGACACACTTGATGTACTTAGATGACATCAAGCTGGTATGCTGATACTGACGACCATCTTAGAAGTCTATTGCGAATAATAGACATGTTCAGCCGTGATATTCGGATGGAGTTTGGATTAGACAAATGTCGAATCCAAGCCATCCGCAAAGGTCATCACGAGCCACATGCCGGACATAGCATTGGTGACCTCCACATCGAAGCTATGACCGAGACAGACTTCTACAAGTACCTAGGAATTCTGCAAGGAACCCATGCTCGAGTTGGTGATCTGAAAGAAGCTCTGCTGTTCGAATTCCTGCGACGTGTAAAGCTGGTGCTGAAATCGCATCTCTCGGGGAAGAATAAAATAGGCGCGTTGAATGTATTCGCCATCCCTTCACTGGCTTATGCATTCGAAATATTGCCGTGGACGAAGACCGATCTGGAAAACGTCCAGCGGCGGATACGGACAACTATGTCAAAATTCCGAATGCATCACCCAAAGTCTGCCGTGGAGCGGATGAACCTGCCTCGTGACATCGGAGGTAGAGGCGTGGTTGACGTGGCGGCACAACATCATCGCCAAGTCGACTCGCTGCGCGCTTATTTTTACAGCAAAGAGCAGGCGAGTCCCTTGCATGCGGCTGTCTGTAAGGCAGACTGTGGACTGACTCCACTTAACTTGAAGGATCGATCCTTCAATCCTCTGAGTGGGGTGAAGTCGGACCAAGAGCGGATCGATGAATGGAAGTCGAAGGCAACGCACGGTAAACACGTGAATTGTCTTTGGCAGCCATTTATCGATTTGCATTTGTCGAACAGATGGCTGTGTGCTGGGGAGCTCTTTGCTGAGACGGAGGGGTTTATGTGTGCCATTCAGGATGGCGTGGTCGCCACCCGAGCTTATAAAAAGCTCATCATGAAAGAACGGGTGGAGAACGACCAGTGCAGAATGTGTGGTTCGGCGTTAGAGACGTTGGACCATCTCATTTCTGGCTGTACTGTTATGGCACCGGTGCAATACATCACCAGGCATAATGCTGTATGTAAGGTTATCCATCAAAACCTTGCATATAAGCATGGGCTGATCACGGGAACATGTCCGGTTTACCGATATGAGCCGCAAAGCAGTACTTGATAGTTCTGCTTACAGCATGTATTGGGACCGGCAAGTTCTGACTGATCGCCATACCGCACACAATAAGCCTGACGTACTGTTAGTTGACAAGACGGGTCGCTCCGCGTATATTATTGATGTTGCTATCCCCCATAATAGCAACATTGAACGGAAATACGTGGAGAAGAAGGTGAACTATGAGCCATTGGCTCGGGAAATCAAAGAAATTTGGCGTCTCGAGCGGGTGGTTGTATTTCCCATAATATTGTCAGCTACAGGTATTGTACCTAAATCCCTGACGGCTTCCCTTGATGTCCTGGGACTTTCGCACAGTCTGGTTCAAACCATGCAGAAGTACACCATTCTGCATACGTGCTCGATGTTGCGGGGAGTACTCGACGGATTCTCCCACTGACCTACCACCGGCCACCACCACCAGCGCCCCTTTAGTTTTTAAGTAGGTAGGATCGTCCGAGCCTAAATGCTTGGCACTTAGTGCTAGTATTAGGTAAAATCCGGCATCTGCCGAGATTGCGATAACTCGGAAATAATAAAATAAATTTAATAATTTTTAGTAGTTGGCCGCAAAACCCTCCTTAAGTTCATGCTAGTACCACGAAATTTTGCAGCAATATAAGGTATATATCCAATTACTGGCTACTGCGCTTTCAAGTTGTGAAAAAGCCGTCGAGATTTTCTTGAAAATGCGCGAACCACGGGAGGCAAAACCAAGATAGCCTAAAGCGAAAAAAACAAATACAGACGGAAGAAACAACAAGTCGACTAAGCGGTGCCCAAGTTGCAGCAAAAATGAATTTTCCAATTAAAAAACGCGTATAAGAAACCGAAGAAATAGCCGGCCTTGAAAGAGCACCATAAGGACGCTCGTCTTGTATTCGCAGAAAGGTGATGCGACAATAAAAAAATTTAATCTGGATAGATCAGATGGTTTTACAAGTTATTGGAATGACTTATGGAAGGAAAATCCACCTAGAACTTTGGAGCCGGAAGTATAATGGTATGGGGAGCTTCTTCCTACTTTGGCATGGCGGATGCTTTGTACACACAAACATTTACTCCGAAAAATACGATGGACCGTTGGAAGCTGTATTGGCACCCTACTTCGAAGAACACGATGAAAGGATATTCACGTTTCAGTAGGATAACGCATTGTTTGGCGTCTGAAAGCAATCAAAAGAATGGTTTTCGTCGAAGGATGTGCCATTATTGGAGAGGCCTGCAAGGAGTCCAGACTTGGATCCAATTGAGAACCTCTGGGGGATACTAATAAAGTGAGTTTTCACAAACGGAGAGTTTGCCACAGTGTCTGAACTCAAACAATCGAAATGAAAGTGGCCCGCAATTTAGTTTCATATATGCCAGAGCGAATTTTTAATGTGATTGAGGATATTGGTGCAGCAATGAATTATTAGAAATAGAAAATTATTAAAAGTAAAAATTATTTCTTTTACATTTTGAAAGTGTGTTTTTAGGAAATTTGCACTTGATTTGGCATTTTTCTTGAGGGGTTATATACAGTCGCCGCGGATATCACCTACGACGGCATATTCTCCATTATTTTCCGACAACTTAATAAATGTTTATTAAAAAACGGTTAGCAGCATCGATTGATAAATATTGTGGAGTACTTGTAAACATTTTTTTTAAGAAAAAAATTTAAAAATAGCGGATTTATAGCTGCTTTCCAAAAGAATGATGAATTGCCTGAAACGTTCAGTCAACTTTTTTAAAAAATTTGGTGTTAATTGAATTAGTAGCTTTTTAGTAATCGTGTCCATCGCAAATGTACTTTTCGATTCCAGGACCATACAGTATTCCTTTCAGATATCAAAACATCGATTTCATGCTGCCATTATAGCTTCTCTTGCGGCTGCAACTATAAGCAGTATATACGGCGATGGAAGTTGAAAAGCAACGGAAAAAGGGGTTATAAATAGCTATAACTTCGTACCTAATACTTAGATCGTTATGAAATTTGGTGAGAATATTCTTCTGTACTTAAAGAATAAGCAATAACATTTTTTTTCGATTTCCGCGACCACCACAACTGTATTCAACCCCCTAAACAACCCTCTCGCTGAAGTGGCTAACGAAGGTAAACTGCGCAATCGATATATATCAGGCCCTCGATAGAGTGTGAAATTCCTGTGCAAGTAGCCTTCCACAGCAAAGCAGTCAAAAGAGCACTTGGAGTTACAACAAATCTCATTTACACGCTCTACGCCCTGCTAATGAACTGCAATCTAAATTCAAGGGAGAATTCCTCAGAATAAAAAAAAAATTGCGGAGAGGATTTTTTCCTACGAGAACTTCAAAGTATTTCTTAGTACTATCCACCTCACCAATACTAATTATGGGCACTACTACCTTAAGCACAAGTATTATATATTTCGAAAATCTCAACAAAAATCAGCTTCCCCATTAATAAACAAATTCCTATGAACATCCTTCATATACTTAACGAGCAGATCTACTTGTATCTCAATGATACTGCTAATAACTATTTAAGAATAGGCATAGCTTTTGTAGTATTGGAAAGTAACGAGCTGTGTACCTACAACAAATCAGACCATACCACCGATATCTACTACTACAGATATCGCAGCCATTCAACTAGCGATACAAAGCGCCATCAAAGAAAACCTTAAATCCATCCAAATCGATGAAAACAAGGAAGCAACCATCTTTAACCATAATGAAAATCATTAAGCTGTTATTACAAATAACACACAGGAACCAATTCCTTAACCGCATGAAAATACAATGGTGGCCCAAACCGTCCTCACTGCAATGTTTTGGAAGGTAACCAAATAATCATCGACTGCCCACGTTATCTGTCCAATAGATTTCAAGTCCGTAACCTATCCAAATTTAATAATATTCTAGAATTTTAATAAACACGCCCATCCTCATTTTACATTTTATCCACTTATTCACGTGCATACATATATATAAGAAAACTCTATTATGAATAATAATTTATTAAATAAAAACTACTTACGGAGTGGGTTGTCGAATGTACATCTTCATACCACTTGCTGCTTGAATCAAACTCTCTACAAAATCTCTTGCTTCACGGTTACTGCGATTTGGACAAACCAGCGCCCAACGCTTCAATTCAACTGATGTAAACATTTCATTATCCCTCAAGTGACGAGTCCAATCAGCATTGTCACCAGCCTGAGCTCTAATGTAGAAAGGAAATAAAATTATTTTAAATTGTTTGAGCAAATAATTCTTTATCATCAACATACTTCCTTGCACGACCAAAAACAATATTCTCAATCTTCAAAATACGACCCGGAAACTCTACCAAATTCGAATCCAAAGACATTTGCCATTCACTCAGCACTTTCATACTGGCTTCCGTTTGCTGAAGTCGTCGATTAAACGCTCGCAAACGTTCAATACGGCGATCTGGATTCAAGCGTGTATGTTCAGACATGGCACGCATCAACCTGAAAATGAAAAGTAATACAAAACATTAAGGAAAGTGTAAAATGGTTGCAAGAACCCTTTATATTCACCTAAGAAAAAAAAAACTCAGTTTAAAGATAAAATGCAAGCGATTCCATTCAGCCTTATACAAAGACGTTCGTGGGAGGATATAGCCAAAAGAAAGATTAATGCAACTTTTCAGTCAGCTTTTTTTTGCTTACTAATTGGATAGAATGTGGTCTCAAGAATCATCTCTTGAAATTTCGACTGAAAAGGCTCAAAACTCAAAGTAGTTTTTTTTAAACATCTTTTTTTTTTATGACAAGTCAAACAATTTTATATATGTTCGTCACTAACACAAAACAACACATTTTCCGTATGAATTTTATTAATCCCTTTTTGTGACACCACGTTCTTCCAAATACTTTTTGAGATTGTTCGGCAACTTATTACTTGATTCTTTTTGTTTTATTCTCTAGATTTATCTTAAAATATATTCCGAATAGTCGCAAACATTTTCAAAAAGTTTGAATTCGTTATCTCGTAACGATGTTTTTCAAAACTTCTTATATTTCTCAGGAACTATTGTATCGACTTCAATTTTTTTTTTATCGAATTGATGGTAATACTCGTCGCTATGGCCCGAACTAGGATCTGCGAGATACATTCACATTAAATACCCTTTCCCCCCCCAAGTTTTTTGAAGCTGCCAAAATTCTACTTTTTACCTGTTCCTTTTAGTTCAGGTTTCGACCATAACTACATAACTATATATTATACAAAATAAATAAAATTAATAAGTTATTTCTTTTCCGCGAAATCAAAACGCTCTTCTAATTATGCCCTGAATGAGTTTTTATCCACATCATCAAATCTACGCTGTTTTTATGGTCATGTGAGACGAAGAATGTCAACTTCATATAACTTTGTGTGGTAGCCGAAGAAATTCATATTCTTCCATTATTTTCTTGTTTTAGGGCCAGCTTCACTTGCAAAAAAAATCAACACTAATTGGAGTTCTCTTCTTCCGGCCTTTTATCCATCCTTGAGTCTTTGCAAAAAAGAGTGCAATGCAACCCGACGGACTACAGTTACCGCGAAAAATTTCAGCGCTTCATGTGGCGCATATTAGAAACGTGTAACTCATGAATGAATGGACTCAAATGAACCAATCAGCCCATTCATGCGAGTAGTACAACTCATCACAGAACTAGCAAGTTGACTTAGAAGCGTTGGCGAAAACAGACCATCAACAACGCATATCAGGATGAAATTAACCTGATAACCAGTAATACTGCTATAGATGAAGTGACTCTTTTGAGGCACACTTTTATATCAAGAGCCAAGTGAGTGAATCAAAAAAAAAAATCTCACCGAAAAGAGTCATATTTTGCACCATTGGTGCGTATGATTCAAGTATATTTCACAGTTGGGAAAAGTCACCACTTTCAATGCAAGCAGTTGTGAATATGAAAGGTTTTTTTGGTGCTTTTGCATTACTTCAGGCATTCCCGACAATAATTTAAATTTCCTAAAAAATCAAAAACCATAAAAACTTCTAATTGTGTACCTCATATTTAGAATTGTGTAAAACATGATTTATTTGAGGTTGTTATGGGCGCCGTGCTCATAGGCCAATCTCTTTACCCTATGATCTGGATTCGACTTTTGATATGATGATGAAGGTTAGCGACATACGGAGTTTTGCTGAGAACAGTAATATATAACGCAGTATGGTGAGAGTTTGCGAAATATAGTTTGACTGCAAGGTATAAAATTTCAGTTGCTGCGTACAACAAATAGTCATAACTAAAACGTAGTAGTTTCGCAGTCACAATTATTTTTAGCCAACAACGTGACATTACGTCAACTATTAATTACTATAGTTCGAAATGTATAATCGTAGCATTGCCAGGGTAAAACTGTACACGACCATGAGAGAATTCGGTATCCCGACGAAATTGATGAGACTGACTAGGCTGACCCTGACCAATATGCGAGACCAGATAAAAGCGGCAGGATCACTCTCAAGATCATTCGACATCAACAACGGTCTACGACAAGGGGATGCCCTATCATGCGTCCTCTTTAACCTGGCACTCGAGGAAGTGATCCGTGATGCTGACGTTAATGCAAGAGGTACGATCCTCTGTAAGTCCACCCGACTACTGGCCTATGCTGACGATATCGGCATCATGAGAAGAATGACCCGAGGCGTACAAACTGCCTTCATCCAGATCGAGTAGGCGGCGATCGGCGCGAGATCTTGGGCTGCACATCAATGAAAGCAAGACAAAATATATGGTGGCAACGTCAGCACCAAAACCAATGAACCAACATCAAACCTCACTGGTCAAACGGGAAGAATAAAGATAGGAGACTACAACTTTGAGACCGTTGATAATTTCTCCTATCTAGGGTCGAAAATCACAACCGATAACAGCTATGATAACGAAATCTGCGCACGGTTGTTGTCAGCCAACAGAGCCTATTTCAGCTTAAAAAAACTGTTCCGCTCGAAACGTTTCACCATAGGGTCAAAGCTCTTACTGTACAAGACTATGATCTTGCCAGTCCTCATGTATTCCTCGGAAACTCGGATTCTTAGCAAGAAAAATTGCGAACTCTCATCCTGGTTCGAGAGAGGAATCTTCCGAAGAATTGTTGGCCCTCTACATGAGGATGGACGATTCCGTAGCCTACATAACGACGAAATCTATGAGCGATACCATGACCGTCAAGTTGTGGATAAAATCCGGCTCAATAGGTTACGGTGGGCGGGTCACTTAATCCGTATGGATGAAGATGATCCAGCCCGGAAAGTCTATAAAGGCAATATCTATGGTAGAAAAAGAAGACGAGCAAACCCTGCCTGAGATGGAGCGATGGCGTAGGTCAGGACGCCAGACAGCTTTTAGAGCTTTTAGGGGTATCGAATTGGTGGAGTTCGGCGCAAAACCGGGATGTCTGGAGTTCCTTATTAAGGCAGGCCTAGACCGGATACCGATTGTTGCGCCGTTGATGATGATGATTCTAGGGCCCACTCGCGAGCCATTTTTGGTCGTACTCCAAAAAGATTCGATAAAGAATATCATCTCACAGATTTCAATGGATCCTCACTAGTAGTCAATAGTTGATGAAAAACAACTTTTTTATACAAAGTAATTGTAACTACAAATCCCATCTATGAAATGTAGTTCATTGATAATGTAATGTAATTGTTAATTCTGATCTAACTGCGGATAAACCAGTTTGTTTAAAAATAACAGCAATTTCGTAATTTTCCTCAATTGAAAATAGTATTTTTGATACACACGCTAACGCGTCAATCATACCTACGCGACATTTTTTGAAGCTTCTACTCTTCCTCCACTGTCCTGTACAATTTCGCTCTAAGGGGACTCACTCACCAACCATCCCTAGGATAATGGGTTTCATTACATGGCATAATCTGCAATGGAGTTATCGCTCTATCTTATCCATTGCCACTTCCACCTTCAGATCAGCACGTCCAGGATATCTGGCCCGCACACCGCCTAAGTTCTTCGCTTTTTATTAAGGTTTTATTAGAATCGAGTCTGTCTGTCCGTCTGTTTGGTGCTCAGAGGTGGCGGGGAGGAAGGCGGCCCTCTCGGCTGAACCAAAAACAAGTGGCCAAGGAGAGGGGGGGCCCCATACATGTGAAAGGAAGCTGCAAATTTTTTTTCACAGAATGTGGCCATATGGAGTATCAAACGGCTCAATTTTCGAAGCTGATTCCATATTTGATATCGGGTGAAACATAGGAGAGTGAGGGCTCAAAATATGACTCCCAAAAAGTGTAACAGGTCTCGTTCTCAGAACCTATCCAACCGAAAAATCTGAAAAAAAAATCACAGTGATGCATCTCTACTAAATCTAGGCCTCAAAATACATCCGGTTCCGATATCTGCACAAATAAAGTTAATAATAGTATATTTTCACATTTTAAAAATTTACCCGGCAGCCCCCTTATGTTAATTCCAGAAGTATATGGCGTATGTGTAATGACGAATATAGTGCACAAGTTGCTCAAGTTTGAAGAAAATCCAACTATTATTAACAAAGTTATAGGGGGTGAAACTTTATCATTTTTTTGTGAATTTCGTACATTCTAAAACCTGTATGACGTCATCATCACATTTCAATTCATCAATACCACAACGAAATGAGTTCTTATGAATGAGTTCGCAAAGAATTATTTTGTTTCAATTTTTTAGTCATTTGTATATGAATATCAATTACTCCAAACAGAGATGTATGTATGTAGGTATATAGTATATGCGTGCTAATGAAGTTTGCGGGTAGTATCTAATTCAGATAAAGATATTTGTACATTAAACCAGCCGTATCTAATATAACTACTATATGTGTACATATGTATGCTTTTGTACACGAAGTAAATCGGAATTATGGATACGATCATTTCATATACTTGCATATATATGTACAGTATTCGGAAATAGGCAGTTTGTTTGTTTAGGGTGTCTATGGCTGTAATATGTACGTATATCTCGTAGTTTGGAAAAGAATGAATGAATGAATGATGAAGGAATATGTTGGATTTGTAGCTATAAAGGAATAGAAAAATGTGCGTTGAAGTTTCTTACACAAGATGAACACAAAACCTTTATACTCGAAGCGCGAGCTTCCGGTATTCCGATTTGTTATATCAGGTCAAAGTATCCTGATGACGACGCAGACATGAATTGATGAAAGCTTGACGCTTTCGAGTAACGATCACTTTCCATACAGTGTCCCTATATGCAGCGACAGGAAGAGAGAATAGTATTCGAGAAGTATTTACTTCCAAGCTCAAATTTCCAACCAGTAATAACTTATGAAAAGAAATTTGTGGTGACTAACTGAAATTATTACTTAGTAGTGAAAAAATCAACCGGGATACGATTTTTAAATTTTCTCTGTTTGAACTTATGATTAAAAACTATGCAAATACTTAACGATCTCAAATCCTCACACACGGAGGAAATTGAAACGTTTAGAAAATCCGCTTGGAGACGTTACGTTTGCTGCTGGAGGAATTCTAATCTCAAACTCAAGGAAAATAAATTACCGCAGAAATGCTGTATGTTCTACAAAAAAAAACCAGAAGGCATAAATCCTTCTGGAGCTCCATTGTTAAATTACTTTGGTCTTTCAACTAATTGATCGATTCGATACCATCCAAAGTATTCTTGGAAGTACTTATATGAAATTTATTTGCACCAGGTAAATTTGACGGAAGGCGGCACATATAAATAATTTCCACAATATTTTCGAAAGCACTAATCATTCACTTTACTGAAAAAATATAACGATCACCGTCCGCTGTCAAATTCTACATTAACTTCAACTGACCAATTACAAATTTAACAAGAAAAATATAACTTACTGGAAGTTTGAGCGCATCGAATCACTTAATCCAGTTGCACGGCACAATTCCGGGATAAGGGTCACGAGTTTATTTTGACCACCGCGAATTTGGCGCTCTTTCGATTGGGACAACAAGAGTGGTTGATTCGTATCACGAATACGAATGTGATATTTCTATTTCGGTTAAAAATTTAATAAACATATTAACACCTGCAACATTTTTCTTATAACGAACAGGAACTTATTTCCCAATTTACCTTATAGTAATAGTCCACAAATGATGTTTGGACCTCTTTGCAACTGAATGTCTGTTTTGGAGTAGCACTGAAGTCGACATCGTCAATCCGATATGTTTTGTTGTTATAATCAGTTAGAACCGTTAATCCTGTAAAGAATAGCGACAAATTTCACCGAAAATTCTCCATTGCGGCACAATTTTAGCTGTACAATGTTGGTTTTTGTTATTTTTCACAAAATTTTTATTGGCAGAAATTTCGAATATTCACTCCGTAACAAAGACAGTTCCATTTATCATAATCGCCCACTTTATAAGAAAATTGATTATAATATAATCAAATCTATTAGGATTGAAGAAAAATAAAGTGTACCAAGAAAAAATTTATTTTCTTTACTCTTCGCTTTTGCAATAATTTTTAATAAGCTGAACCACATGATAAATCTATTCGACTTCATATTAAAAGATCTAGAACATGTGCAGAGCTTAATAAAATCGCTTCAATGCAGGATTTTGATTTCTGTGTTACCATTAATATTATTTCTATTGGTTTGACTCTATATTGCTCGCAATTCACCGCAACTGCTTGTTCAGATTTACAGCACTCACCCTCCTGCGAATCGTTTTCACTAAATACCATGAAAATTTAACACTGCTCGAAAACATGACTTTTATAGCCAAATAGTTTAAATTTACAGTCGCTTAGAAGCTCCATCAGCAAATGTATGCCGGCGACGATTGAACTGCTTCAATCCTTAAATTAATACGTTTTGCCGCAATTTCCTTACCGGACAGAAAATTATCCTTACTCCTTACAGCTGCTCTCCACAGCGTTTCAGTTCAAGTGTTGAAAAGTTTCAGCTATGAATTAAATAAATACTTTCAGAAACTACTCAACAACAGAAATACTTCCCACACCCACATCTGTTCAAATAAAGTTAATAATTGTGTATTTATATACTTTTCTTCCAAACTTATTAAAAGCCCTCCTTTCCCCTTAAGCTCATCCAAGTCATAAAATCTTGCGATAAGATCGAGCATGCTGCCGTGAAGTTTTGTAGAAAACTTAATATTATTAACAAAGTTATAGTAGGTCAAAGTTGTCTGTTTCATGTGAATTTACTGTAACCCAAGGCATAGAATGCCAATATCATACTAAGGAGAATAGCGAGACATACAAAATGCATATATCAATATATTAAGAGCTACTTACAAATGGAACTGTCCTGCATCCAAATATTCCTGCATAAGATACAACACAAAACCTTTCGCGCCTAAAGACACCAAGCTTTCGGTTTTTGATTTGTTTTAATATCATGTGTATCCGCCATCGCGTTAATTTGTTCGAATTGAATTAAACTCACAAAAAATTTCTGCGCTAGCTAGAAGCCTGCAAACTCCTGGAAAACTTCACATTTTCACGAAAAATTTGATGTGACTAATTTACAATTACTGGCGGCGTATAGCATAGATATGCAAACACAATATATAGGGAATGTTAGCTCACGAGAACCAGGACTTGAGAGATCCATTTTTCTAGTTGTTCCTAAAATATTCTACACTATTGACGTTATTTTGCATCGTGTTCGACACGAAGCTTAACATTTTCATATCCATAACATCGGAATGACAAAAGACGATGTGACACAACAAATTATTTTCTTTTATATTGCCACAGGCACAGGCTTCTAAGGACAAAATGTTGTTTTTTTTTCAAGATAAAGGCTTGTTACTTGCACAATATTGAGTGTGATAATAATGAAAATGAAGTAGTCTCATTGAAAATCAAATATGAAAAAAAAACAATATGGAATATGCTGGTCGGATGTCCTATACTCCAAAAACGAGGGAGCTAGAGACATATTTCTACTGGACTAAATAACTTACCTATGACTTGCCGCTTGAAATTATCCTGATAGTCACGAGACTCTTGTGTACACCTTTGCAGAATGTCATACACTGTCTCCGTTCGCATAACTTTATGAGCGATTTCAGCACAAAGCAGAATATCACTTTCATGCTGTCTGATGGACGTGGTATATCCTGGCCATAATTGAATGCGATATTCGCGTATGTCAATCTAGAAAAAAATTAAGTGTTATTGGAGGATACATTACAATGTGTAAATAAACGAACCTTCGCCATAGCATCAAAAAAGTTACGCCCGACCAATTGCAGCTGCAATCCTTCCATTGCACGTCTCATAATTAAATTTAGAATTTGCAATGACTGATCCTCTGACATTGAAACATGGCCAACACACTTGATAGTTATTTTGTATAATTCCCCCATTTTGCTCTTAGTTTCCACGACGGTAACTTCATCTGGCAGCTTATTAATGCTGAACAGCATTGTACCATCGAAAAGGTAACCACCTAAAAGAGCTTTATGTTCCGACAAAACGCCGCGACGAACGCGCATCATTTCAATTGTCGGTTCAAAATCAACGCGATACTTGTACAAACGCCATTGGGGTTTCTTTAGAAGACGGAAATAATTCGCTGTCAATTGAACTGGCTGCCCAGAAGCGCCACGTTTTGTTTCAACATTTGGAGGACGAGTCTTGACAATTTCAAAACGAATGCGCCTCTCGCGTTCGGCTTTGCCTCCCGCTCGACCACCAGCTCCACCAGCACCACTTTCACGCCTATCATCGCGTTCGCCACGTTCGCCACGAGCACTGCGGCTATCTCCTCTTTCTGAGGGTTCACCACGTTCTCTTTCTCCTATAAGGGGCAAAACATAAAAAATGAAGTCAGTTATATGGTAATAATCAATATAATGATGGTGACGCAAATACTTTAAAGCAATATTTTATTGTCTGTTCACCAACTCAAATTGAATCGACTAGACACTTGCTACGTGAATACCTAACTAATAGGCAGATTCTTGATGATGGCGCAGACCAATTAGTTAATAAATCTGGGATATTCCTTTAGACGGAGTTGCCTACAATGGAACACTACGATATTTTTGCTTAATGTGTAAATGTCTCCGAAACGCCATACTTATCCAGAAATCGAAGTCTTAAATTTCGCCGAAACCTCAATAGATGAAATGATGAGCTAACCAAAAACTCTACAGATTTGGCTTTAAAATCCATTTTTGAAATAAAGAGTGTGGAAAGCAAATTTGCCTCTTGTTGGAAAAATGAAACGGGGTACAACCACAATCTAGCATTTAGGCCGAGTTATTAAGCCAGTATTTCCATTTTGTGTACGATAGAAATTAAAATGGAAAATTCTTCGTCCCTTCGCGCTTTGCAAACAGGCAAAATGACCACTCTATAAAATTAATTAATTTGTACTTCTAGTGCTAGCCATAAAAGACTTGCAACATTCACTACATCATTCTTGCAAAACTATCCAAAAGGACGAGAAGCAACAAGAAGGGACTTTTAGGTAAAATTTAGAACTTTTTGATTTGCAATTCGGAAAAAAATTGTTACCTACTTCAGTAAAAGGTGTACTCAATTTTGGATGAAGACAAGATAGTTGTTATAACCAATACACAAGTAATCATATTAATAGTCATATGTATGCTATAGGTTATGGTTATGAATGAACTATTATAGTTTTCATAAAAAATATGGGAAAAGAAATAAAAAAGTTACAATTCATAGACTACACTTAGTTTTTAAAGTAATGATTTATTTTAGTCGGTTTTTTTAAGCTTAGTCTGAAATATGTTTTGCATTTTAAGTTCAAATCAACCTGTTATTTGCACGGTCAACTATCGCACTAGATAAGTAGGAAAACATGCAACGTCAAAAAATAAAAATAAAAACTGACTTCACTATTGTATAGATCCTTCCCGAGCACTTGGATCGAATTTGGATTTCAGAGTCATTTGTTTGTACTGTGATGCGAACATAAAAAGTCTATTCAACATGAAATAAACCCTCACAATATAAAGAGGAAGCAGACAAGTTCGGTAGAGGTTACGATGAAAATATTCACGATTTTCAACAAAGCCTCAAAAGCATACCCTCGACGTTTTTACTGGTAAAGGAAGACTGTACTTACGCCTAGAAGATGACTCTGACCTCGAATCCTTCGACGACCTCTCCGATTTGATTGACCTTTCGGATTTGTTCGATCCCGAACCCGAATCACCGGAACCTGCTCGTTCTGGTGATCGACGTCGACTACTACTTCCTTCAGATTCCTCGTACAGGGACGTACCCGGTGGTGAGTCTGACGAGTGCAATCTCGACTTTTTCTCACGCTATAAAATAAAAACATGGAAATTTGTTAACCGATGAAAAATTTGGCAGTTTTCAGAAGAACATATGAATAACGCTTACGGCAGTATCAAGATAAGAAAAACTCAAAACAACGAATTAAGTTTAGACCCTTTTTCTAATTTGTGACGGCGCATCAATTGCATAGCCCACCTGCAACTTAATTGGATGTGATGGCTACCCAAGAATCCAATTTTGACTATAGTAAAAATCAATTCATTTCCTTGCCAATTTTGAAGTGATATTGACATTTAGAGTGAGAACTTTAACCTATTATAATTTGATTAGTAATAGTGGTACTAAGATGAACTTAAGAGGGGTTCTGCAACCAATTACTGAAAAATATAATAATATATTAGTATTAACTTTATTTGAACAGATATCGGTATGGAGGGTATTTCGGAGCATAGGCACCATAGAGTGTCAGCCAATTGGTTTTTTTTTTCAGATTGGGTTGGGTAGTTTCTGAGAATCCGTTAAAAAATGATCACTTTCAATCCCCCTCACTCGCCAACTTTCCAAAAAATGTCAAAATTAAGACCGGCTTCGGAAATTACTAATCGAGACCTTTCATGTGATACCCCACATGATCATATTTGGTGAAAAAAAATGTACACTCCCTTTTGCATGTATGGAGACCCCCCCCCTTAAATTTGACGTAAAATTATGTAATTCACTGTATGCGTGAGCGATCGCAGTTCCCATCAAATTCGGTGTCAATCGCTATAACCATCCTCGAGAAAAATGCGTGTGACAGACAGACAGTACACAGATTTTAATAAGGTTTTGTTTTACACAAAACCTTAAAAACTATGCTTTTCAACTTTCGCTTGTAGCTTTAAGCAAATTCCAAGTTTCAACGTTTATAATGACACCATTTCCTAATCGAAGACTGATTTTCTTCTTGCTTTTGTTTATCAACTGCATTGCATAACACTAGTCACAGAAATATTGGATCATTGAAAATGGTGGCAAAAAAAATTTCTTCACCGAATAACTTTCAAAACATAAGTTAAACATTCATTCATTTTCGACCAACTAAAAAAGTGTTGCAAACTTGTTTAAGGGCGAGTCAGTGAAATCATATAGCCTCGTGCTCTAACCAGTCAGCTATCCGAACACCAACGAGGCGAAGTGCTCCGAAAAGCCGAAGCCTGAAAATCAAGCTGTACAGGCATTTCTAGAAATTACCATTTAGCGAATACTGCTTGAAACATATAAGCACTTAATTTTTTTAAGAGAATATGAGGTGGTCCTGAGTTCGTAATCCACTTGATGGAGAACCGGACCATATGGAAAGAAACTTTCTGGTCCACAGACCCTTCTGTTTTAAGATTTAAACCACCCAAAATTCAAAAAAAAACCCCAAAAAATTGTACTGGGGCCAGCGTGGCCGAAATGTTTATTGGGTATCGTTTGCCCCCTTATGGGTATGAAAATTATATTCATGTTAAGTTCAGGCCTAAACCGGCTGAGGCTGATCTAATTTTTTTAATACTATGATGCGAGTCCTGTAGCTTTTTATCTATTTCTTGAAATATAATGTGTCCGGATAGCTGAGTGGTTAGAGCACAAGGCTGTCGTACGGAAGGTCGCGGTTCAAATCTCGCTGGTGGCAGAGGGATTTGTATCGTGATTTGACGTCGGATACCAGTCGACTCAGCTGTGAATGAGTACCTGAGTCAAATCAGGGTAATAATCTCGGGCGAGCGCAATGCTGACCACATTGTCTCCTACAGTCTACTGTAGTGTACCGTTACGGTCTTGAATGAAGTGCTCTAACACACTTCAAGGCCCTGATCCAATATGGATTGTTGTGCCAACGATTATTATTATTATTGAAATATAATACAAATTTCTCATCGGATGGGCTATTTCGTCATTGTAAACTTCCGGGTTAAATTCGAGTCGGTTTTGATGGATATTTATCTGGTAGGCAGATCAATCAATCAATTTGTCCCACTCTACTGAAAATAGTTTATAAGTCAGATTCGGGGAGACCGCCTTTGTCATAAGTTCACTGTCATCTAGCAATGTTCTACCTTAGGGGTCACAATAACTTCAAGAATTATGTTTCCTGAAGTTGAGTCAAAACTGTAGATTTTGTAGAATTTGCCCAGTTATTGGTTTCCTTATTGTTCGACTAAGCTGATTTCGAATTTCTGCTTCAACAAATTCAAATTCAAAACTCGATTTTCGCCATATTCATACTGTATATACGAGTTGGCGATAAATTTTAGTAAATTACCAAAAAAGAAACTTGGATTTTTTTATACCATCATGATAAACTTTGAATTTTCAGCCCTAGCCCTAGGAAGGCAAGGGGGTAGGTATATGAATGGCACCCGCTCTCGAGGGTGGACTTTTTTGAATCAACGCAGAAATCGAAAAATGTTTTATGAAAAAACGACATGGGGTAATATGAATAAATCGAAAACTACTACTTGTACGAACAATTTTCATAAAACATTTCTTGCTTAGAATAGACCATTTAATAGACTTCGGTTCAAACCCACACATCGGTGCTATATAATTTTTGTTCTTTATGCCTCCCTCTACTCCCACTTCAAATTCGACGCCATTTGGTTCTAAAAAATGCAGATCCTATCAAAGTAACATCAAACACGATGTTATGGTTTCTCTTTTTACAAATAGAGGAACTAATATGATAAAGGCTGTTAAACTGGCTTTTGGAGAGAAAAGCTCACTTTTAGCCCATCTATCTAACTTTTCAACTCAAAAATTTATCAAATAATTTCCTGTGCTAAGAGGTTTGTTGAAACAAGAGCATAAACAACTGGTTTAGAAGTAACATAGCCGGAAATAATGGGCTCAAAACTGTCAAAACCAAAAAAACAAGTTGGATTACCGGAAGCCGCGCGCCTCGGGTATAAAGTTTTTGCGTTTATCTTATGTGAGAAACTCTCTATGCACGATTTTCCATTCGTATATAACTAAGAATACAAAATATTCCGTCATATTTTGCCAAAGTCCAAGCTACACATGCAGTGCCCGGCAAAAAAATGTTTGCACTCAACCCTTTTATGATTCCACCTTCTTAATTATGTCTAAACAACATTTAGTCTCGCCTAATGATGTCTGTTTTTTGATTTAAAGTTGAATAATGATGTAATGGAGAGAGAGTGAAACCGCTAATTTTATGTGAAAAAAATGTCAGGAAGGAATAAGTGTTGAGGAAAAGGCCCGTGCTCTGGTTTTGCGGGAACGAGTTGATAGTAATAGGGAAATAGAGAGAAATTGTTCAATTGTTCTGAGGCAAATAGTAGATTTTTTCTTGAAAAATATGCCAGAGTGGGGGCAGTCTGGGACGAAAACAAGGGAGGGGGAGGAAGTGAGTGATTACTTCCCGGGTCAGGCGATCATCAAAGCGAGTATCCTTGTGAAATAGATTTGCAGCTGCTTCTCAATTACGTACTGAATTACTGCAAGGGGAAAATGTGTCAGTTAGTGTGAGGACAGTGCAGCGACGGTTGAATAAATTAGGACTGAGGGCTAGAAAACCAGCAAAAACCCGATTTTAACGAAGGCTATGCTCGAAAAAAAGGGCTGAATTGGGCATTGAAACGACGTGACAGGATTGTGGACGACTGGAGGTAAGTTGCGTTCTCTGATGAGTCGAAATTCAATTTTCTGGGATCTGACAGTCCGTCCCCAGTGCGGAGAAGAAAAGGAGAGAGATTCGACTCTCTGTGTGTTGTACGAACTGAAAGCCATTCTCCCTCAGTAATGATGTGGGGATAAATAACATCCACAGGAATTGATAGCGGTACAGTTATGCAGAAAAGTGCAAAAAAGTTATCGAAGATTGCGTTGGTCAGACGGTAGAGACACTGTATGAACACTTTGATGAACTAATGTTTAAGGACGATTCGGTTTCATCATAGAGCTCGTACTGTAAGTAAACGAAATTGTTCCCATGTCAAATTTTTCATGTTTTATCCTCAATACGGTTCTTATTCAAAGGTAGCCTCTTGAAAAGAGCTTGGCATACAGTCGCTGCCATGGCCAGGAAACAGTCCAGATTTGAACCACATAGAGAACTTATGGACGTTCATGAAACGGCAACTGCAACAAAGATCGATAAGGAACAAACCAAATATAAACAAAAAAATTTAGAAAAGGTATGACTTAATCACATTTTTGACGATTCAAAAATGTATACCAATCGATGCCCGCACGAGTTGGAGAGGGGATTAGGGCGAAAGGCGGTCATACTAAATACGAAATACTAAAGCCGAAAATAAAAAAAAGCGAAAATTAATTTCTTCTAATTTGACATTTATAGATACCTTGATTTATTTGTTTTCATTAAAAAAATCGTTTAACAAAATGTTTGTGTATATGTTTATTTTCGACTTTTTTTATGTACTCTACTATTAACACGTACCTTTTCCCCCAAAACTTCAACTTTCCTTTCCACCATATTCTTTGAGTAGAACTTCTGCTAGTGTAAACAATAAGAACTTCACATGCAATCACAGGAAGCACAACTTTATTCTCCAGCCACATGATAAACCCGGAAAAAACACTTTTGAACTTGAATTTTCTTTTGCATGTACTCGTACAGACATGTCAACGACATAAACACTATGTCCATCCTAAATAAACATTGTCTATTACCGCATTTCCAATTCACTACGTTATATATATGGGTTATATCAGGGTATATCAGGTTCTGAGAACGATACCTGTTTCAAGTGCACATTTCCTCTGTTTTACCCAATATAATAAATATGATCAGTTTCGGAAAGTACTAATTGAGCCCTTTCTTATGATACCCCACATGACTATATTCTGTGAAAAAAATTTACACTCCCTACCTTTTGCATGTATGGGAAGCACCCCTTCCAACTGATCACAAAATAGCGTCACTCACTGCATGTAAAGGAGCACACACCGACCACATGTTCAACACCTAATTTTGTGATAATCGGTTTAGCCATTTCCGAGTAAATCGGATGGACAGACATAGATTCAATCGATTTGAATAAGGTTTTGTTTCACACAAAAGATGAAATTCCGCTTATTAACAACAGTCTACATTTTAATACGTCAGCCACGCTTGTGATTTTTTTAAGGACATTGAATTACTTTTTAAGGCTATCGAATTTGCTGTGTTGAGAAATTTTCTCACTCTCCTATACCAAAAGGTAAACTCCTTTTCATATTGACTTTAGAATCACCTTGAAATGAAATTTAATAGCAGAAATGAATGCAGCTTATCGGACTACCATGGGTTGGGAAATCTTTAGCCGAGGAATTAGATACACCAAATTCAATAACACCCGCATTTCCGATTCGCTTCGCTTCGATTAGCGCTGAACTCGCTTAGAAAGACATACTTAAAATGTTCAAAAAATGAGCGGGAATATTGCAAATTGCAACTTCTCTTTGAAAAAACACTGCATAAAATTATTTTTCGTAAAAGTATAGACGAAATGTTTTAGAATCACCATTAATTTTGAAAATAAGTTAAGTGCTTGAATTTCGATTTTTTTTTTGTAAAACATTCTAATTTCAAAACGACCTCTTCTAACCCAAACGTCGGTATTTGCTAATATCCATGTTTTGACGATGTCGAAGTACTAACCTAAATAGCCGAATTTGAGACATTCTAATTTTTTAGGCAAGGATTACATCAAAATTCTTCAACTGGGCTAGAAAGTGGGGACCTTTCTCTTTCTCCTAGATACGCCGATAGCAGGAATTAAAGTTCTACCAGCAGGTGATAAGGGAATATTCCTGTCGGCATGGCTATATCAATAAGGAACATCAGCACGTCGCAGATTTAATAGCAAAACAAGCACAACTTATGTTTTTAGACACCAAAGAAGCAAAAAATATTTTATGAATCGGAAATTTCTATTCAATATCTGCAAGACTAAGTGAGATATCGAAATATTTTCGAATCGGCGCCACAAGAATCGTAATCGTGCCTGTGGAAGCATGATCTGGGCTTCCAATATTATACGTACACTCGCATGATTCTTCTGATACAAATGGGCCAGAAAATGTATAATTTTACTATGCACATAAGTTGTCGAGAACAAAGTAGCTCTGGAGCTTGTGAAGTTGCACTCTGTTGAAAAAGGCAGTAACAATACATTAACGGCGTTAGGAACCGTACTTATAAACTTGTTTCGGGCCAGCGCCATTGAATTGCTAAAATTTTAAAGACGAACGTTTCCCTTTCGGAGACAGATTGTCAGAACAAATTCTACTAAATGTAACACCGCTTTACAGGCTTCATTACTTCGCCATAATGATGTTTCCATAGCAAGAAAAAATACCCCTTTTTCGTTCAGAGGTTTTTTTGCACTCTTGCATCCCACATTTTTGACCTAACTTTTACTTTGTAGACGTTTGTTTCAGTTGGCCCATAACTACGACTACGACGAAGTACTAGTATGAAACACGAACCGACCCTAGCTTCTCCAATCTCCAATCTAAAGTTCAATACAACTTATATATCGCTGACCTACTCCCGATGCTCAAATTCATTTCTGTTGGCCTACCATGACTTGCCACATGCACTGTAGTGCAGTAAGTATTGCTTATGTTGCAGTCTATTCACATTCTCATATTTCTGCTACTCCATCGTTAGTCTTGAGGGAATATCAATTCATGCGACTCCTACATTTTCTACACTACCGGCATATTACAGATACACCTACTGAATACAAAACTGGTCCTGGAAGACTACTTTAGCAAAATGTCGGGAATGCTCGTTTGTTTTGAATTTGGCGATTGCCAATATCAGTTGAAATCTTTCTGAGCGTTGACTCTGAAACAAATATTTTGCTATCATGATCTACTGCCTCACAGAAGACCTGTTGGGAGTCCCATTCCCAAAGGTTTCTTCTGCTCTGGCGCATTACATGGCTTTGGCCAAGCCGTACATTGACATGCATGCATTTATGCACATTTTGCCGCTTCTGATATGGAAACCTGCCAACGTCCATGCACTTGACACTGCCACCACAAACTCGAGTCTTTGCAAAACTACATTCTCGTATTTAACGCAGCACTGCCACAAGCCAATTTAGTGTGAATATTGTAAGAAAATTTTGCACATACAGGTTGTCGACTCGGTGAGATGTCTTCGCTCGGACGCCGGCCTCCCGGTCTCACGTTTTCGGCGCTCGCACGACCGTGGCCTCGCGCTCTTCCCGGATCGCTTTCCATAGTAACAACTCAATTTTCCTTTTCAGGTTTCCTCGTCGAGCACGGTCACTTTCTCTGGAAAAAACAGAATATTCTTGTTATTTAATGAATGTATACAGAATCTCGTTTCCGCTGGTGAAAAACATGGCGCCCGATGGAAAAGTACACGACAGACATCAGATGCTTGAAAGAAATCATACCCTGTTCTCAGGAAAACACTATATGAGACGTCACACTTTTTCATAACAACGAAAACAAACTAACTTAAAACATTTCAAATCAATATTTACCTCTTAAAATGCACCCGGAACACTTTCTCCGCGAATATAAAACTCCGTCAATTTTCGACGACTGATATGAAGTGCGTCGTGTAGCGGCGTTTCCCTATTAAACGAACGGAGTGGATGGAGGGAACAAAAATGGACGACTTCGCAGAAAGTATGGCCATTGTTGTGTTTCTGAATAGGGTGAGTTCAGTAAATAACAAATATTCGAAAATAAATAAATAAATAATAATAAAGTGAATTCCATTGGCACTATTACTAGTAAAGTCGAAGCAAATGATATTGTTTTAAACAGCCAAGAAATACACATTGAGAAACCTGCAATGGAAACATGTGATACGAGGTAATTTACATAGATTTCACATTTCCATTTCGACTCGTTTCAAATTTTTTTTTTTTCAATTATAAACTCATTTGCTTCATCTAATTTTCCAGATTATAAAACGGAACCTTCAAATTTAGAAAGGCTGTTTCGCCTATTTTTATTTCAAATCCACATATCTACAAGCTAGTTGCTAACGAAGCTGTATGGCTCTGAGCGAATTGCTGCTCAAGTGGCGGTAACGGCCGCAAGAATTTAAAAAAAGAAGATATTTCTGGGCGAAACACCGGATTGTACTGTCTATAGAGATCCTGGAGATGAAGCATCAACAAATGATCCCCACAATCACCTGGATTATCCAATTAGCAGTGTCAAACGAAATGCGGAACGTGGTCCACAAACATACGTGGGTCTCTCCAGACGGGACCACTTTCAACCAAATTGACCATGTATTGATAGAACGCCGCCGCCTCTCAGCCTTGAAGAATGTCAGAACATATAGGGGAGGCAATATAGACTCGGATCACTATCTCGTTGTCATAGTGCTCCGAGCTCGAATAACAATATCACAAACATACTTAGTCCCAGCTGCAAAAAGAGTCGGTACGGCTGGTTTGACGATGAATGTAAGCTAGCAACGGAACGGAAAAATGCTGCATACCGAATAATATTGAATTCTCAAAGGACACGGGCACGCGCGGAGAATTATCACGAACTCCGTCAAGTGGAGAAACAATTTCACCGACGGAAAAATAAAGCCTGGGACAACCAACAGATCTGCGAACTCGAAAAGTATAGGGAACAACCGCACCAGGCGCACGAGTTTTACCAACAAGTCAGCAGGATGAAGCCTTATACACCTCGATGTTCATCCTACCGAGACAAAGAGGGAAATCTGATTTACGACAGAATGGGCATATTGGAGCGATGGGTTGAGAACTACTGAACAGCCAGAACATCGGCGAGTTGGAAGTCCCGTCACACAGTGCAACAATTATAGAGGTATCACGTTGCTGAGTACCATCTGTAAGATATTCTCCACCATCTTGCTAGGCTGGATAGCACCATACGCTCAAAACATCATTGACCCATACCAAAGACACGTCACTTCAGGCAAATCAGCAGCAGATCAGATTTTTTCTCTACGGCAAGCGATGGAAAAACTGTTGGAATATGGACATCAGTTGCACCATCTTTTCATCGACTTTAAAGCCGTCTATGACAGCATAGCCAGAGTAAAACTGTAGACGGCCATGAGAGAATTCGATATCCGGACGAAATTGGCAAGACTGACTAGGCTGACCCTGACCAATGTGCGAGGCCAGATAAAAGCAGTAGGATCACTCTCAAGACCATTCAACATCAACAACGGTCTACGAAAAAGGGATGCCCTATCATGTATCACTCTCAAGACCATTCAACACCAACAATGGTCTACGAAAAAGGGATGCCCTATCATGTGTCTTCTTTAACCTGGCACTGGAGAAAGTGATCCGTGATGCTGAGGTAAATGCAAGAGGTACGGTCCTCTTTAAGTCCACCCAACTACTGGTCTATGCTGATGATATCGACATCATGGGAAGAACAACCCGAGACGTAAACACTGCCTTCATCCAGATCGAGCAAGCGGCGCGATATCTTGGGCTGCACATCAATGAAAGCAAGACGTTGATAATTTCTCCTATCTAGGGTTGAAAATCACAACCGATAAGAGCTACGACGTTGAAATCCGCGTAAGGTTGTTGGCAGCCAATAGAGCCTATTTCAGCTTACAAAAACTGTTCCACTCGAAACGTCTCACCATAGGGTCAAACCTCTTACTGTACAACACAATGATCTTGCCAGTCCTCATGTATTCCTCGGAGACTTGGGTTCGAGAGAAGAACCCTTCGAAGAATTTTTGGCCCGCTACATGAGGATGAACGATTCCGTAGCCTATATAACGATAAAATCTATGAACGATACCTTGACCGTCAAGTTGTGGATAAAATCCGGCTGAATAGGTAACGGTGGGCGGGTCACTTAATCCGTATGGATAAGGATGATCCATCCCAGAAAGTCTATAAGAACAATATCTATGGTAGAAAAAGAAGACGAGGCAGACCCTGCCTGAGATGGAGCGATGGCGTCAGGAAGCCAAACAGCTTTTAGGGATATCGATTTGTGGACCTCGGCGCAAATCCGAGATGGTTGGAGTTCCTTATTACGGCAGGCCTAGACCGGATACCGGTTGTTGCGCCGTTGATGATGGTATATGGTATATTAGAAGGAACTTTCATAACTTTCACTAACGCGCTTGGAGGAGTTCACATGCCTAACTATTATGTTTTTCAATAAATTTCCCTACAGATCTTATAAGTTTAAATGGGTAAATATGCCCTGCCTTGCTAGGCGTTGACTTTTCCGAAAAAATGTTTTTTTTCTGTTTTCACCAACTGTACTGTAAATAACTAATAATACCAATTAGGAAAAAACTATAGAAAGTCTACATATAATTAGTGTATTTCTAAACCTTGACCTGAGAGCCATTCTATTACCAATATTTATGAGACTAGAGCTTTCATAATTATTCAATATAAAATCATAAACTGACGGCAGAATTCAGCAAAGTATATTCTAAAATCGGTAAAAATATAGAGAATTGATCCAAAAGTTAGCACAGATGTTTATTGGTCATGGTCTTTTATTCGCACCAAACAAAGAAAAGGATATTTTTTTTCAATTTAAGAACATACATATAAGTC
This sequence comes from Hermetia illucens, assembly GCF_905115235.1. Taxonomy (NCBI): domain Eukaryota; kingdom Metazoa; phylum Arthropoda; class Insecta; order Diptera; family Stratiomyidae; genus Hermetia; species Hermetia illucens. Next base: position 149,083,804 of record NC_051849.1, read on the forward strand.
GAATGATCAATCTCTTAAGAGCGAGTGTATACCACACGGAAACCTATTTGGAATTGACCTTTTATGTTAGTAATCACTCTGCTTATGGTATTATTGCACAGGCTTATATTTTTATTAAAAACCAGGCGAAAAGGTGAAACATTGATGTCGTCAATACCTAGGAAATTGATGCCGGCACTAATTCGTTCCACTTCAATCAAGTTTTCTAGTTTAGTTAAAATTATTGAAGCATGGATATGAAGCATTCGAAGCATGTACGTTAACAAGCTGCTTTTTTTGGGTTCCGAAAATCATTCCCCTTTATAATAGTAAATGTTACAACTCTGAAAAGGTAGTACGAGCAACAAATTTTCTGAAGGAATTATTATTCCTTTTTTGTTTACTGCGAACTGTCGCGCCTAGTCATCTCTCCTTTGGTGGAGAACGTATTAGAACGTATATTATTAATACGATGCATATAATGCTGAAAGATATTATCCGAATCTCAGGGATCGTAGAACAACTTATGTCAGCCGAAACATAGTGAATTTTACGCGCAACATTTGATTGAATTGCTAGTATAAAACTAATTTTCTTCTCGAAAAATCCCCGAGCATGCCTCTCATAAGGTTTTGGAAAAAAATTAAGCACTCAACAACAAACACACCATGTATTTCAATATTTTGTAAAGTGCTTGATACATTCAGATGTTAGTTTTAAAGCAAAAAAAAAAAAACTAAAATGCGCTATCCAGAAAACCGATTGCAATTGGCAAATGACCCTTTTAGTTTGCTACAATAGAGCATTTTGGCAAGATTAACACAGTAATTACGCTGTCATTATTACAAAGCCACCAAAACAAATTACAGTGTGAAACTTGAAGTGAATGATCCAGAACCAAAACAAAAAATCATCAGGAAAGGACATGAAAACAGATGCAGTGCAAGTAATTCACTAAACCGGCGCTATCTGGTCAATTTCATTGAAAACAAACTATGTATTTCAGAGGATTTCCGAATTGTCTAGAATCCCCTAACTAGCCAGCGAGAAAGAAAACAAAAAAAAATCCGGGGAAAAAAACATATTATTATTCTTGAAGATATTAAAGCTAAATTACGTAGGATACTAATATCGCTTTATGACAACATGAAGAAAACGCAAATTAAAAGCGAAGAAAATGCGTACAAAATATATAAGAACAGTCTTAGAGTAGTAGTCACCAAGGAATAGTCTTATTTGGTCATAATCGAATAACGAAGTGTACCTAGTGACATAAGTTAAACTAAATGCGTAGCGAATCGCTTAAGAAAAAAGTCATACTAGAGATGATTTCACATTAATCTCTATTCGGTCAACTAACTCTAAATGTGAAAACATCTTCCTTTTCTATATTATGCGTAGAAAATAGATGGAAAAGCATGGGAACATTCAAAGTACTAATCGTTTTTGTTTCAATTTCACGTCCTTCTTTATATATTCATTATTCTACTAATTTGGATACAAAATATCATAATGTCCAGGTCTATATAACAAGTAAACTTTAGGATCTGTTCCCTCCGGAAAATCATGAGCTTTAACCTGTCCACCTTCTCCACGATCCATATATTCCACACGAACGCCAACATTCAATGCCGAACAAAGTGCTATAATATGAATATGGTCGGATTCCTTGTACATCGGTTCAACCTCTTGATGACGGAATTCTTGAATTGTGCAATTTCCATCAATGAAATTCTGATAGAAGTCAGCACCTTCTTGCACTTGTCCCGAAGTGATCAGTCTTAAGTAGACTACCACGTAATCTGAATATCCCTGAGCGTTGAAAAGTTTATGAAGTTCTTGTTTATCATTTTCGCCTGGTGAAACATGTTCGATGACTTCCATGAACTGTAAATAAAAAAAGATACCTAGATTATGAATTCAATTCGTAATTTTATGATGAATTTTTTTTGGTAACCCAACAATTCATTTAGATGACTATAAGGGCAAAGATTAACGGATGTTTTCCATCTATTCGTATAAAATTTCTCAGATTATTTGCTGCTGCAAATATCCGATTAGGTTTATAACAAAAAGATTCACGCAGGCTTGCGATCCGGTGAACCTTTTTCTGTCATGATTGTTTTTATTTAACTTATGCTTGAACACGTATCACTTGCATTTACAAGAAGAGACTATGCGCATAATCGCTGCACCGCAACGAAATGAAAGTAAGGATAACAAAAAGCGTAATACCTTCCGTCAAATCACTAAATTATACCGAGTATTTAAATGAATGGTAAAAATGCTTGGAGTAAGTTCAAGATTTCGGGGCTGATGTGAAAAGTGGCGCTGGCGAAGATCACTTGCTAACGAGAACCTGTGCGCGATCGGCTGCAATCTGTCGATAACATTCGAAGAGTGTTTGTGGAAGAAGGTGGAGCAGAATTGAGCATATATGGTTTGAAGAAGACTGCAGAAGCCTGGTTTATCGATTCGACAACCTGCAAAATGCCACTTTTAACCGAAAAATCTTTGGCATAGACGAAAAAGTATGCAAATTCAACGGTACGCAACTTCAGAAAGAATTCTTTAATTCGTTCGAATTCAATGGAACATTATAATTAAGGATAATTACTTTAGAAAGACGACCCTTAGGCAGCAGAATGGTTTGGTAATGTTTTGCCTACCATGATGATTGATGATGGAGAGTTGGCATTGATAGAAGGATAGATGGAAGGATTCCTATTTGAAATTGAAATTTGAAAAAAGACAATAATCTTTTTCCCTCTTGAAGATAAAGGAAAAAGTAAAAATTTGGATCGTTAGATCGGCCTGGAAAAAAAAACAAATATGAACCCTATCGTGATCATGAAGCTGCAACTAACGAAGCAGAAATTCAAAACTGTTTTTAAATTGGACAAAGTGATCGCAGGTGTGCCGTATGATCAAATTACAGAACAGCTTTTGCAGAACCTAGAAGATTCAATTTGATTCCAGCTGTCATAAATAAGGAAGTGACTAAAATCAATACTGTAAAAATTTTACGCATTCAAAAAACACAGCCTCCTGAAATCTGAGGTGCATTTGCTGGAATCATTTTCCGTTATACCGGGATCGATGTTAAAGACACAACTATGCAGACGACAATAGGATGTTTGCAGAAACTGATTCACACAAATGGAAGTCTACCATTTATCAAGCGTTGAAACCTTTGCTGCATTTCGGCTGTGGTGTTAGGTATTACTTGAGAGATTTATGCTTAAAGCCTCACATTTCTTTTGGAAATGCAATTTTGGTTATAGATCGTTAATGATTTTCCAGACGTCGGTAGGAGAGCTGAAACCTAGCTATCCCACAGAGCATTAATAAAACTAGCCACAATCATTTATAGATTAATTAATTGAATGAGTTGTAACGATCGATTTGCATCATTCAGTTATAGAAGACCTCTTTATCTAAGTTGCGCCGTCGGCAAAAATTCTATTATCTTAAGATTCAGTCGGAAACCATAATACATGAGGAAATCCTTCCACTTTTAGACAACTTATTCGAGATGAGTTTTACTGTGAGATGCTAGTAAATCATCATCTGCGTGGGGGGTTGTCTAGGCTGCTGGACGTTAGGTATCCCACGTTCATAACAGAGAAGAGTGCCGTATCGCAGTCGCTCGAGTTCTACCAACACCCGTTGTTGCCCCAATGTATGCTTGTTGGTTCCAATTTCCTTTTGGTAAGCGTATTATCAACGGCAAATAGACCGATTCTTCTTATCTTCATATTATCACATTTTTGGTTTGATTTTCATTTCAATTTTTCACTATTTAATTTGCGATCAGTTCCTGCCCTATGTTGTTTCAACAGTGGCTTGTTCATTTATAAGGACAGCAGCGTTGGTCGATGTTCAGGTCTGTTCCCTCTATAAGAAGTAGAAGATGAAATAATCGTTTAATAAACCACCCTAAAAACCGGCAATACGCTTGCTTTCTTTTTGCTTGTACACCGGTTTCCGTCTGTCTTTTCGTTAAGATCGCCCTCAAGCAGGTCCGTTATGTTACGACAGAGTCTTTCTCGGCATCTAACTACGATAAAGAAATGAAACGTCAAACTGAAATAATAGAGACAAGTTAATATTAACTAACATAAACCGCTTATTTGCAGTGACAGTACTCAATTGTATGTGTGAATAATGGATTCAATGAACTCCACTGAATAAGGTAGCAAGTGGCTAACATAAAGGATGAAGTTTTAGTGGTCCATACAATAGAGACAAAATTTGAATAGTTTGTTTCATACAAACCCAAAACAAATAGCACAAAATTTTGCTGAGGATACGTGCGTCTCTCATCTACATTCCCTAAAAAAAAGTGGTTGCGTAGGTTACGCATTTATTAAAGAAAAGAAATTTATCGCTCAGGTTGCCGACAATATGAATCATGATAGTTGCATATTGTTACATCAGTGACAAGCAAAAAAACCGCGCAGTCCGAATAGAAGAGCCATTTCGCAAGAAAAGCAAGATCTTCATCCGACCACGCTCTCGCGAGTAGTCAATTATAAATTACTTCCAGGCAATATGACAATTACAGTCCTCAGAGATGATGATGAGCGCATACTTGATAGAGATCTCATATTTTAGATGGTGTTTCGAAGTAAATCAATGGTTGTCAAAAGTTTCCCTTGATGTATGTCACCCATTCACTCCTTCGTGAAGTATAGGACATCCACTCAAAATCTTTTTTCATATCCTATTTTACTTTCCTATTTGGTTTTCAATGATACTGTACTTCAACTTCATTATCAACACACTTAATGTTGTACAACTGGTAATCCTATAGCAGCGGGACAGTACAAAGGTGAACGTGGACATCAACGACGAGCCGGCATTCGAACCAGAACTAAAAAAATTGAGAAGCTGGCGCTCTAATAACTAGGTCATGGGTCCTTCGCGTTGAAGGATTTTTTTTCTTTACAGTTGCGTGGAAAATAAAACCTTATTAAAGTCACTGGTCCCTCCCATATGAACACAAACAGGAAGGCGGGAAAGGAGAGGAAGTATGCGCAAGCACTCTCATTTCTCATCGCTGCCTTAGGAGTTTCCTCCAAGTATGGCAAATGTCGGAGGGAATAATTACCATCCTTCAGGAATATCTATTGAAAAAATTTTTGAGTTTGAAATGAAGCCAATGGGCTAGCTAGACTAATTGTCACGAAATTTGGTGGGAATCTGTGGTCCTACATATAGCCAGTGGCGCCATTTTGTGTTGAGTTTAAGATTGGCTTCCCTTACATGCGAAAGGAGGGATACAAATTTTGTTTTTCACAGAATGTGGCCGTGTGTGGTATCAAATGAAAGGGTTCAATTAGTACTTTTCGAAACTGATATCGGGCGCATGGGAGCCAGGACTCAAAATATGACCCTCAAAAAGTGTAACAGGTCTTGTTCTCACAACCTATCCAAACCAAAAAATCTAAAAAAGAAAAACAGTGGTGTATCTAAACGAAATCTAGGCCTCAAACTATATCTCGCTCCAATATCTGCACATATAAAGTTAAGAATTGTATATAAGCATATTTTAGAAATTTTGCCGGAAACCCTCCTTAAGTTCATGCTAGAAGTGCAGTGGTATAAGGGATAACATAAGCCATAACTTTGGGAAGTTTGAAGGAAATCCAATTATTATTAATAATGTTATAGAAGGTGAAACTTTTACATTTTATGTGAATGTGTAAATTATAAATTCGTCAATACCACAACAATGTGAGCTCATATGAATGGGGGGTCGCCGGGAAACATTTCGTTTTAGGTTTTTAATCTATACACATGTATGTATTTATATGTTATGTTAATGAAATTTTGGGATAGTGCCTAATTCAGATAGATATACATATTTGTATATTTAATATACCTACTTTATACGTACACATGTATGCTTTTGTGCACGAAATAAACCGGAAATAAATTTAAATACGTACATATATGTATAACTATAATATTCGATAATAGGCAATGTTTGTTTGTTTAAGGTGAACATAATATCTACGTCTGTAATATGTACATATATCTTGTAGTTTGAAAAAATGTGAAGGAATATTTTGAGTTTTTAGTTTCTCACATAAGATGAACACAAAGCCTTTATACCCGAAGCGCCAGCTTTCGGTATTGCCGCTTGTTTAGAGGGCGAAGGCTAACCCCCGTATATTTTACGGAACAAGCGAAAGAAAAGAAAGCTATAGACATGAACAGAACTGGCTTGATGCCAGCTTACGGTATCGGATCTGCCCACATCGAACACTGCAAACCGGCGAAGGTGTTGGAAAACAGAAAAATGCTTTGCGTGAAGGGATAAGACCCTTTGCGGATTTGGAAATAGATACGCTGTATCTGCACTGCACTCCAAAAAATAGATCAAAAACTGATCGACGTTACAGTGTGAGGGAATTTTGGTTACATGGCATACGATTCTAAGTGTTTTCTATTACATTTAAACTTATGATATTTCGAAAAATATACAGATAAGTTAAATTAACATGCACTGTGTGAAAACCTCTTCCTGGCTGCTGGTAGCAAGACTGATGACAGAACTAAGGATTCGATTTAACAAAATCTGTGAATTTGGATCAATTCAGAGGGCTAGGATTTTTCATGGCAAAAGATCCGTAAGACCAGTAGCTTGTGTCCTGTTGACAAAATTGTTAGAAGCAACTATGTAAAAACAATTTTGTCCCCAGGACCTTGTTACAGTTATTTTACAATTTCAGATTTATGGCGAGAGAAAAAACGTTATAGGTACCTCAGCTTACTTACCTTATGATTCCTTGTGTCCTCCGTCGGCGCAAGAATTAAGCGATCTAATACCGGTCTCGACTTTTGTTAGGTTACGCTCAGCGTATTTATTGGGGGAGTAGTAACTGCAATCCTTAATGTGATCAACTTTTTTATTTCAGCACTTCAGCCGGTCTCATGACTTCAAACAATGGGTGCACCCCTATGTTCGGGCGACCAAGAAGTGAAGTAATTGACTTGGTTTTTTGCTAGGCAGGGTCTCATTATCAGACCAGCGATAACTAGAATTCAGTCTGAGTAATGCGTGCAAGCAGACCATAATATAAGGACGAAATATTAGAAAAACATATTAAACAAAGTTGAACGAACTTCTTGGCGATAGAAGATCAATTGGGAACTCTGAGTCGGACACTTTCAGGAGAGAAGACTTGTCATTTTACCCGAGGCAAACGTGTTCTATGATGTGTTCGCTGATGGAATCGAGAACTGCAAAAACTCAGGAAATCAACCAGACGACTTCTGAATCCTACACGTAAAAGCATTAAAAATGAAGACTGGTTCAACTTCCGGAGCTCACAGCGTGAAGGTAAGGACAAGTCGCGGAAGTGAGAGAAAAAGAGCTGGCCGTTTTCCCCATCTTACAACACGTACTGCAAGGTAATTCGGGGCAGCGGGAGAGGGATTGTTACCAATGAAAAAGTAAAAGCTATTGGCTCCTTGGCACATTCCATAGCATTTGACATGAATGGGATCTGCCCAGCGATATTAAAGAAAGGTATAGAGCACCTAGGGCGACTGCTAAGACATATTTTTCTAGTTCTGCGCTACGTTCCCACCACGCCTCCTAGCAGAAGGTTAAGTTAGCCGTCATATTGAAACCTGGAAAAGATTACTACTCAAATTCAAGAAAGTCTAAACAACTTAACATTATTCTTGCTGAAATATTTTTAGAGATTTGTGAAGCGCCACATTTGTGAGAAAGTGCTGAGGTCCCACCAACTATAAGACAACCAACCTATTTACCAGCGTGGAAAGTCAATCTGCTTTGCATTCCTTAGTATCAAAAATTCTGAAAGGTAAATACACGATGGTTGGGTTCGTGAATAAAGGTCTCTTTTTTGACTGTGCGCCATTTCGGATATTACCGCCAAATGAGCAGCTCTGGAAGCATTACTCACGCTTAAACATATACGTTCAAAGCACTGCAACGAGAGCAACTCATAGAATAATTCACTGCACTGGCTAATGCTACTATCATAAGTTCGAAAGCGTCCCATAAAGACAGGTAGCAGAACCTAAATACTGCTAGACACACTATACTGTTCTTGTCAGAGCCAAACAAACATACTGCAAAGTTTATCCTGTTGAACAATAGGGAGACTTGCAGAAGTCTGCCTGGCAGATGCGATCCATAAACGTGTCTGGGATCTTCCGTTAGACGTGGGAGCCATGGAGTTCAATGGGTCACTACGATGTGAATGTTCGCCTCAAACGGACATACACAGATTATATGAGGATTTGGCAGAGTCCGGATTCAAGTAAGGTTATGGACTGGCACCAACATTTAAAATCGCTCTGGAGTATATAATCTGAAACATGAAAGAGAAGGTGGTAACGAAAGAAATTGGCCTAAGAATACAACTTCGAACGGACAATTAAACAGACAAAATCAACAGGCAAAAGGTCAATGTTTCCGAACGTTAAGTTCTCATGAAAATCATAGACCCAGTAAGGATGCATTTCGAATGGCGAATGAGATACAAAAGTGAATTTAACAAATTGAACCAGAAGCCATCATCCGTATTGTTTCGAAAGCTCCGATGGGCGGATCATATAGTGTGCAATCGACAGAAGCATTCCCAGGTCGCTTCTTCATAAAAAGCAAGATGGAAGGTAAACGACCACCTGGAAAACATGAAACAGACCGGGGTGTGTTGTAGCTATTGGTGAAATGATGAAATGGCGAACCAAAGGTCGCGGCCTTCATCAATAATTCGCACAAATGAAATACAAACGATGTTGTTGCTATGGCAACCAATTATGTTATCAGGCAACTTTAGTCGATTCGGCACCTCAGTGGGCTATGCACAAGGACGTATTGAGATGGAAATTAAGTTTATTTGTACTTACAGTATCGTGGAAATCCTCTAAAGTAAATTGTGGAAATCCTAGCGCTACAAGTTTGTCCTTAGATTTTAGTGCTAACTCTTTAAACGCATCGTAATCCTCCTTATGTCCAGCTAAGTACTCCAAGTAGGAATATGCAAATGCTCGGAAAAAACAATTGCCATCTGGACGAGTACGGCGAATCGCGCGGTATTTTGCCGCTAAATCTCTCACTTTCGAACCATAAACATCGTCTCCCATGTACTCGTTATTCAACGAGTCGACTGGCTGCTCTTCACTCACCAGCGGTATCGTGTCGCTTATCTATAAATTGAAAATTGTACAGTTTCACTTAAGCTTTGCCGATCCAACAAGAGGCTATTGAAATATCCCAATGGCCATGACCAGAAACAATAATGACATCGCAACTAACCTCTTTTTCAATTTGTCGCTGTTGTTGCATGATAAGCTCATCGCGATTAACAGCATCAGTTTCTTCGGTTTGGTCCATATTCACTCAATTCGTGGCAATGTAGGGTTTCTGTTACAAAATGCACAGGAAGAGTTTGGAGAAACACGAATAATGTCGCACCCGCAGTTGATTGCAGTGACCAGTTGTTGTTTTTGTAGGTGATTGGCAATTCGGTTTGTTTGTCATTTATTTGTTGCTGCCGCAGAGATTGCCAAACTGTGTGTACATATGAGCGTTCTGAAAGCGTAACCGATAAAATGTACAAATCGAGAAGAAATGATAAGGAATATAATTGGTAAAGTGTGGGAATAATTGCTAACGACTTCGCCATTTCCCATTTACTGATATCAAGAAAGGTTCATTATTTCCACATTCATAAAATGAAACCGTTATTTGATTGCATTGGATTGAATAATGTTTTCCTTTACACCTATTTGCGATTGATGGCCGAACATATTTGCTCCATCGCGACTTTTTTCATAATCAGCAAACATTTCTTGTCATAAAATATATGGTTGAAACAGGTTTCTAAATATATTCTAATTTTACAGTATAGAATTTTGCTTATCTAATTGCAGAAATTGTAAAAATCAAAATTATTTACCATGTTCTCTTCGCCATATTGATATCGATATGGTAACGCTGGTTAGCCGCAAATATTTTGCTGGACAAGGAAATTTCGCCGCTGTCAAAATCTCTTTCCGGTTGGTCTCTTGAACGTGTAAGTGCCGCCGTTTTATATATGGATAACTTTTCGAAACATCTTAGCATCGGTAAATGAAAAACAAGTTGAATGCTACTAAATGGAATTTTCATTGATCGATGTTAATGTTTCAATAAACATTTTTGTGTGGAAAATGCTCTGAAAGTTGGAAATTGTGATTTTGTGGAAAGTTTGACAGGTGACATCTACTTGTGTTTACATCTTGGAAGTGCGGGAAATGATAGTTAATTTTGCAAAAGAACGCAATAACTTGAGTATTTGATTGACACTGCTTGGCTACAAAAGAAATGCCACTCAATATTTCCACCAAAACACAATTTGCCCAACCATCAGAGCCTCCAAAACACTACATTCGTATGCCGACCTAACGATCCTAACCGCTTTCTCTATTCCATTCCAGTGACAGAATGAGGACTATCAACTCCAACCAGTGTGTTAAAATCCCAAAACATATTAAGGCCACAGTCAAGGCCCGAAATGTGACCATCGAAGGTCCACGGGGAGTGTTGAAGCGGTGCTTCAAACACTTGGCCCTCGACATCTACATGGTGAACCCACGATGCCTCAAAGTGGAGAAGTGGTTCGGTACAAAGAAGGAGTTGGCTGCCGTACGTACCGTGTGCAGCCACATTGAAAACATGATCAAAGGTAAAGGGCCCGAGATAACCAAGGTTTTTACCGGCAACTCTAACCGATGTTTTTGCGCTTGCAGGTGTTACTAAGGGATTCCAATACAAAATGCGTGCCGTATACGCTCACTTCCCCATCAACTGTGTCACCTCCGAAAATAACACAGTCATCGAGATCCGTAACTTCTTGGGCGAAAAGTACATTCGTCGCGTTGAAATGGCACCTGGTGTAACTGTTGTCAACTCAACAGCGCAAAAGGACGAATTGATCGTCGAAGGAAATGACATTGAAGCCGTGTCCGGGTCAGCTGCTCTTATTCAGCAATCGACAACTGTTAAAGATAAGGATATCCGTAAGTTCTTGGACGGTCTCTACGTGTCCGAAAAGACAACAGTTGTGAAAGATGAGATCTAACTTTAATAAATTCTATATTTCCAACACCTAAACAAAAGTGCGTTTTGAGTGAAGTTTTAGTGAAATGGGCAACCTACCTCAGAGCTGAGTGCAAGGGAACAGGTAATACTCTTTCGTTAGGTCAAGGCCTAAGCCTTCTCCAATGGGACGGAGCGGAGGCACTTCGTATAAATTTCTCATTTCTTGGCTTCAAAAAATGGAAATTATCTTTGCATTTACGAGCAGTATCTGAAAGTTTTCTAACCTAATCGTCAACTCATCGTGTTTCCGAGAAATGGTGGCAGTAATCGTTTGGTTGGATGGATGGATGGATGGCCAGTGGTTCAAAAAAAGAAACAAGTTTGAGAGTATTTCCGATATTGGCTAAGAGTTTTTATTGAAGTAACAAAAACACCGCATTTTGAAAAGAATATTGTTAGCAGTAAACCCTGTTTCACATGTGAGTTCTCCACCCTAGATAGGAAAAGAACATATTCAATGTCCTTTCTAAGTGTGTGAAGCATGCATAGCAATTAAAACCAAAGTATAGCAAACAACTAAATTCAAAATAAAGTTTTTCATTGAAAATCTCACGAAGGGCTGCTCACAAGCCCACACACAGGCCTGTCACCATTGTAAACTATATACGCTACCACCGCACAATTTGTACCACTAATGTATCCCAATGTTTCGAAATTCCTCAGTTGATTTTAATGGCTGACGTGCATTTATAAAACCATCGAGCATACTGCGTTTTCTACACTGCGCATAGTTATTAGCCAATATTCCAGTTTGCAAATAAATTACAGCACACCAGGTTCAGTGTTTTTGATAGAACATATTTGACTTAAAACACTAAAATAACGCCGAATTGAGACTGAAGTTCGAACTGAAAGTTATGATTTCTACGAGAAAAGATCGGCTCAAAATCTTCATTTCGCTAGCGTAAGCCAATATCTGTTCGAATTCAAACAGTCGCGTCTTCGTGGCTCGATGGAAAGCTGGATCTGTCGGGCACATCATTTTCAATTTTGTGAGCCGGACTAGTTTCGCTGGAATGTCAACTTGCAGCAATATTTTGTATGGTGGCGAGTAGTTACCAACACCGTTAACCTGCTTGAGATCTAAAGGTACAGTAGAGATTCGGAAATGCTAATCCGGGCTCAAAAACTAGAAAATTGGTCGGTTATTGGCAATTAAGTGTGGAAATATGCAGGCAAGATCGAACTACCAGTAGTAAAAATTCCGCAAGAGCTCTCAATGACGTATGCAGTCAGTTACCGCCAGCACAAACAGGTATGCAGTACATGTTAATGGTTTATTAGGACGGGTTCTGAGGAAAAAGCTATACATATCGAATATCAACCAACAAAGACCGCAAATTTTTGCAAAACATACATCTAAAAAGTGAAGGAATGGGTGCTAGACATGGGCAACTCATGAATGTGTTGACTCAATTGTGCTACTCAGTCCATTGATGTGAGTCGACCCAGCACAAAAGAGGCGAGTCAGCGATATCGAACCTCCTCGATTGATGCGGCAGCATATCAGCAAAATGTCGACAACACAATAAACACGCTACACATCCGACGAGCGAGATGCGAGTCGACACAATTGGTGAGGCGATATTGGGTGGCTTGTTGATGCGGTGTACTATGTGCATAGCGGATAGGTTTCTGTTTTGCAAATGCAGCCAATATGTTTAGTAGATTCACGGAAAAGTCCTGATAAGAAAGCCGTCTACCGAATGTTAAATCTCTCATGGCCCTGTACAGTTTTACCCTGGCTATGCTATCATAGGCGGCTTTAAAGTCGATGAAAAGATGGTGCAACTCATGTCCATATTCCAAGTTTTTTCATCACTTGCTGCAGAGCGAAAATCTGATCTGTTGCTGATTTGCCTGGAGAGAAGCCTCTTTGGTATGGGCGAATGATGTTCTGAGCATATGGGGCTATCCGGCCTAGCAAGATAGGGGAGAATATCTTATAGATGGTACTCAGCAGGGTGATACCTTTATAATTGCTGCACTGCGTAATATCTCCCTATCCCCTCCCCAATATGCCCATTCTGTCGGAAATCAAATTTCCCTCTTTGTTTCGGCAGGATGAACATCGCAGTGTGTAAGGCTTTATCCTACTTTCTTGTTGATAAAATTTGCGCGTTTGGTGCGGTTGCTCCCTGTACTTTTCGCACAGACCTGCTGGTTCTCCCAGGCTTCCTTTTTTCGTCTATGAAGTCGCTTCCCCGCTCGCCGGAGTTCGTGATAAGTCTTTGCGCGTGCCCGCGTTCATTGAGAATGCAACATTACTCGGTATGCAGCATTCCGCTCCGTTGCTAGCTTACAACGTCAAACCAGCCGTTCCGATTCTGTTTGCGGCTGGGGCCAAGTATGCTTGTGATATTGTTTTTCGATGTCGGAGCACTATGCCAACGAGATAGTGATCCGAGTCTACACCCCCTATCTATATAGTCTATACCCCTATATGTTCTAACATTCGTCAAGGCTGAGAGTTGGCGGCGTTCGATCAACACGTGGTCAATTTGGTTGAAAATGGTCCCGTCAGGAGAGGCCCACGTATGTTTGTGGACCGCTTTCCGCGCAAACCAGGTACTTCCAACAACCATTTCATGTGACACTGCTAATTTGATAATCCGCAGTCCGTTATCATTTGTATTTTGATATAAGCTATGAGAGCCAACGAATCGGTTGAACACGGGCTCCCTCCATACTTGGCTGTTAGAATCCCCAAGTATGATTTTGATATCATATCTGAGACAGACTTCAAGGGTTCGTTCTACTGAGTAGTAGAAGGTATCTTTCTCCGACTCTGCAGTCTCATCTGTAGGGACGTGAACGTTAATGAGGTCTATATTTCTAAATTTGCCTCGCAAGCGCAGAGTGCACAGCCGTTCGCTTATGTTTTCAAAGCCGATAACAGCAGGTTTCATTTTTTGGCTGACTAAGAAACCTACTCCCAGCACATGGTTTACTGGATGGCCATTATAATATATGGTGTAGCGACTCTACTCCAGGAAACCGGTCTAACGCATTTCCTGTAACGCTGTTACATCAGCCCTATATTGGAACAGGGTATGGGCTAGCTGCTTGGCAGCTTCATTTCTGAACAAGGAGCATACGTCCCATGAGAAAAAAGCAAATGGTTATTCCTTTGTCGTTGCCGGGTTCGTCGTTGTATGATTCGTCCAGTCCGAGGCTCCTGTTGTGGCTTCGTAACTTAGGTTTTCCGTGTAAGGTTGTCAGCCCTACCCAACCCCCAACCTGGAGGACCAGTTGGTTTAGGCGCGGGAGACTCGCCTTCATCCCTTTTTGTTTGCAACTTTTCATTAAGAAAGAGCTCCCAGCGGTCACCACGTGGAGGTGTAGATATGGTTTGGTAGTAGAGCTGTTGGTGTTGGTCCAGCAGGCGTTTCCCAGGTGTTATGCTCCATCGTGGGTACCAATCCACGTTTCGCCCTGGGACCTATACTACCCTTTAACCACTAGGAGTTATCAATGGTCAAAATAAAATAGAGATAAGTAATAAAACTGTAAATCAATAGAATCCTTTTCATGAGTTAACAACTATTCTCGACATTTTTCCTCGAGTGAACATATTCATCCCAAAAAGTATCCAATAAATTAGTTCTCTGAGAAGATTCACGGTGAAATAGTAAAGTTTCATTTTGCAGAATAAATTAATGTGGTTTTGTTGTACGTATGAAGTGCAGAATCAACAGGAAAATATTCATAAGTGATCTTTACGAATATATGTCTAAAAATCCATAATAGGTTAATGAAAGTGTGGCGTAGATTGTAATACACCACAAGGATAAATCGAAGATAGAGTGGATATTTAGAAGGACGTCTGACTCCTGCAGTGCCAGTTAACAGATTTTAACAAGGTGGGATATTCCAGCTCATCATATAAACTTTAAAAACGAATGTATATGTTTACATTTCTCCTATTTTTGAATTACTATTATCTATTGTTCGCCGAATTCCTTAGAAACTAACTTCCAAATTCCATGGATTATTCTTTTTACGATTCGGCAATTTTAATTTCATATGTAGAAAAGTGACCTACAATTTATCATTATTATTATGGCTGCCAAAAAGTGGGTATACTAGACTGCTTTTGTTATTATTAATTCGAACTGTAGACAGAAATCTTTTGAGTTGAGTCGGCAAAGTGAGTGTGTCGAAATGAGTCCACTCATCGAAAAGAACCGTATTTCCCAACACTAATAGTTGCCGTATAACATACCAAAACAATTGGATCACCCCACCAACCTTAATTCAATTGAGCATGTGTGTAAACATCTCGACAGGAAAACTCAAAAAAGGTGTCGAAAGCAAACAGGTGGCTGGACAATAGACTGACATAGTGCGTGCCTATAAATAATTGCCACGCATATATAAATATTTTAAGTTTCTAGATGGAGAATAGTGCAGCTCACAGTGCACATATATATTTGTGCGTATCTCAATTCACAATTTCGGTTTACAATCGACAAGCTTTGTTTACAAATTACAAACATCCAACCAAATATTCCATTTCGGATCATCTATGTGCGTACCGTGAGGGATGGTTTTGCAATTCGTACAGATTATTTACATATAAGCTTGTCTGATGTCTGAGACAGACTCAGACTCTGGTACAGAAGCAGACATCGCCTGAAACAGACATTTATCTGAAACAGATATTTGTCTGCCTGATGTCTGATACAGGCACAGACATTCACCTGACAAAAGTCCAGAAGAATATGTTATGTCTTCACTTTCGAGTGCTTTCTCCTCCCAAGCAATTCTTCATGCTTAAAATATCTTTCGAGTTTATATGAGTATACACACTTTTTTGGATACGCCTGCAACGCCTTTTCATTTTCTTATTAGGAATTAAGTGCGACTCCACCGTACATACGTATATACACCATGATCAGATCACTAAGAGGCTAATAATCGCTATCCAGGCGAATGCTTACATTTCAATACAAAAAAATCATATTCGCACTTGGAAATATTCATATTATTCCAACAGAATTCGTATTTGTGCTCGTAAATATGAATACGTTTGTATTCACCTTTTCGAATACGAGTCATAGGAATCATAGAAAATCATCGGACGAATTTATTCGTATTCGTATTTACGCATACAAATATGCCCAACCCTGCTCTTAAGTTTATCCTAGAATCATCAAGTTATTCAGTAATAGACTATACTATAGAGCACGATACTACCAAGTTTGGTGGAGATTGTACCATTGCTAACGAAGTTACAATACATTAAAGTTGTCACTTTCGTGCAAATATATTACATTCTAAAACTTTCAACGTTATTATTATACTAAAGTGAATGATCTGACAAACTAAATACATAAACATTACGAGCTAGGTACAAATGGGACAAAATGCCCATGCAAACTTATAAATATACAAGACTTTTCATGCCTGAAGCGTTTAACTTCCGATTTCCCGCTTGTTTCAGTTTTATCTTTTTTTTTTTTACTTTAAACTTTATGGGAATAAAATAAAAAAGTTGTGCCTTAATTATTTAACGGGTCATTACCGTTTTACAAACAACTGAAATATTCCTCAAAATTACTCTACAAAGTGCTGAAATAAAGCAGATAAACGTTTAAAATATGCTGTGCACTTTATTTTGAAGCCCACTGTATATGAAATAACAAATAAGTAGCGAAAACAAAAGTAAGCAAAGCGGAGATCAAAGAAATGTTTATTGACCTATTATCTGATCGATATACATATAGAAGAACTACAAGCGCTTTAATGATTTATAGGTCCATAGAAGGAAAGAAGATACTGCTTTGGATATATATTGTATAGAAAGGCCAATGATCAATTTTGAGGCGGTAATCTGGACAAATAGAACCAAACTCGACGCGATTATCAGATAGTTATGCAAACTTCAGAGACTAGCTTCGTTCTGTACCACTTAAACAATAAGAACAAAAGCCCAAAGGTGCCACTAGAAGTCCTTCTGGGATGGACTGCACTTAATTTTCATACCCTTGATTACTTCCGGGTCCATAGCACGAAAAAAATGGGGATGCATTCCAGAAATGCTTCAGGTAGAACTGAACTCAGCACAACAGCCAGGAAGTTACACACACTTCAAAGACTGGCCTGCGTATGCATCAGTGGACCAATGAGGACATACTCAACAGCATCTCTAGAGGTCCTTCCGGGATTAACTCCTCTCCATTTGCCCATACAGATGCAGGCATGGGGAACGATCGTCGTGATGCCTGCGAGTATCAGCGAGTAGATGAACTGCCTAAATTGAAGGAAGATACCTTCTAGACTTAACGCGAATTACTGATACCAAAAGACAGTATGACAAAGAGGTTTCATTTCGATAAGGAGTTTGAAATACGCTAGAATAACAGGGCATACTGGGCTTAAACTAGCAATTGATTACTTGGTATACTGACGGATCCCTTACAGCAGAGGAAACAGTCCTCTAGAGTCACTGGTCCAAGAAAAACATACTTTGAACCAGTGGGCAAGCATACTAATATAGTATATTCGCCGTGGATAGATGTGCTTCCTTCCTCCGGAAAGAACTATAGGGGCAGAGCGTTGCTACTCTGACCGGCAACAAGGCACTTAGGTTCAGCTAGGTAAATTCTAAACTGGTGTGGGAATGCCTTGTCAAACTGAATATGCTCGGCTTGCTTAATAAGATCTGGATACTCTGTTTTTCAGGCCACATTGGGTTAGAAGGCAAAGAAGTAGCGGGCGAGCTGGTCAAGAGAGGAGCAGGGACGTCTTCATATAGGAATGCTTTCATGACTACGATGCTGGAAAATGAAGTGAAACGACCCCAGGATGGAACAACCAAGGGTGGTCATGAGGAGGCTCGAAAGATTGTTTAAGCCTTGGCAAGGTAACCCTCCAGGTCATAGTAGGAATACTTATTGATCAACTGCAGGTTCCCCAGAAAGTGAGGAAACCAGCACCTATTCTGGAGCAGTGTCCGGCACTCGTTCAAAGTAAGCACCTGGAAGGGTACTTAGTATCAAATGCCAGGTTGAAACGCTTGGAAGTAAGGAGCATAATAAAGCTCTTGCTGGTTATAGACTTGGACGATCTAGCATAGTTAATAGGTATTCTATAACCAGTAAAGGAGCACAATAGTTCTTCTTCGACGCAGTGCGAGTTCCCCCAATAATATTATTATTAATATTCTCCAATTCTAACCGACAAACAGGAGGCAAACAAGGCACTTAGGTCCAACCAAATCAACATCAAACTAGTATGGGAATACCTTAATAAATTGAATACGTTTGGCTTGTACAATATGGATAGGAGGCACTGAGATGAAATAGTCCAGGGTGCTCGTGGCGAGAAACGGAGTAAGGCGCTAGTAGGATTGTTGAAACCTAGCAAAGAGAAGCGTTACGTTAATAGTGGGGATACTCACAATTCACTGCAGTTTAAACTACCATTTGAAAAAACTAGGATGTTTGCAGATTCTCTGGGGGAGATTGATGAAAGAAGGCTAAGGCACCTTGAATACGTAACAATAGACGCTAGCTAGTTATAGGCCTGATCGATATACTTTATTTAATAAGTATATAAGTATAATATAATCACCAAAGGGGCCCAGTAGTTCTTTTAGGACATAGTCCAACTAGAGGAAACTAAAATCTAAATATACTAACAATACTATAATACTATTTTCCATATTGATTTCTCTACCAACGACCTAATTAGGGACAGTGAGATAAAATGTTTTGGAATATCAAGCCTGCGTTTAATTGCCAAAGGATAGACAGTCAACTCGAACATCTCATTACACTGATAGAGCAAAAAGTTGATTAATAGTAGCAGTGAAAATATTTTAGTATCCTATTGAGCTTTTCAATCATTTTTTGCCGAACCATAATTTTTACCCAAACTTCAACTTCGCTTTGGTTACGAAAATCTTGGCTTAATTTTTTTATGGAGCAGTTTAAGAAAGCTCCATAATTCAGGAACCGCCTACTAGGACAGGAATGTACATGAGAGCATATTTCAATGAATTAAATATTGAACTGATAAATGATTTTATTTTCTATAATGGTACTATAAAAGCTCCACCTAGAACCACCTAAACGTTTAATCCATCATGATATCAATTTTCGAATACTTTGCATGTGAAAACACAATCTCCACTATCGGAATCCAATTGGATAATGTTGACATTGAAAAACCCATACATCGGGTAATTCACATGCTGTCACAACCGCCTGTTGCAATTTAAGCTTTTGCATTGCCGCTCAGAATTGGGCTTTCTAGTGCTAGAAGACGCCATAAAGCTGGGGAGACGCTATTGAAAATAACGGGATATTGGCTGATTCGCTTATTTGTTTTGGACGAATAGTTGGGTTGCCGACAACGACGCGGGTTTCACTTTCATTTACAACGATCGTTGGTTGGGATTGCCGCATTTTTGCCGCGATAGAAGCATTCTTCGGAATTTGGGGAATCGTGAAATTATTTGTAGACGGGACCGCAAGGCAGGCGCTGGATTCAAGGCTGTAGACGCCGATACGCTTTCAGGGTGAAGTGAAACAATCGAGAAAATGGACGGCAACCGCCAAGGAGCACGCGGTCGTGGAAGGGCCTCTACGCAAAATATTCGGCCAGGAGGAAGACGTCCTGGCGAGACTCGACAACAGGGTGACCGTGGACAACAACCAGGGTTGGTCCCTGCTCCTCAGGTGAGTTCCTTTGTTTTCGGAGAACCATTGTTTGGGCAAATGTCGGCACTTAACCAAAAATTTGTTTGGCCTTGCCGGAGGTGTTATGCGCATGCACAAGATCCCTGGCGGGTTTTGTCGTCGATTCAGCTGTAAATATAACTGACCTAAACTTGCATCCGACATATCAGCCGATTGGAGGCAATGCATTGTTTTTGTTGTAGAATGGTCCGGGAGGAATGACTCGGACCAAATTCAGTTAAATGATCTACATTTTGGTGAATAGACGCTCTCTAGATTATGTAGGCGCATGATCCCAAACGGGACTCCAAAGTGGTATGAAGCATTCTGTAGAAAATCAGCACGCCTAAATGAAATATTTTAGTACTTTTGAATGTCGACCGTTAGCAAGAAGAAACCGCTATAGTTTTGATGACCGCACAGATTTCCAGAGGAATGTTTTCATTGTGCGAAGACGGATTCAAATTTCCATTGTAATTAAACACAGTCGAATTCTTATGGGAGATATGGAAGACAGCAGCATGAATGTATGGAAAGTAGTCGATCTCAGGAAGTAAATAAGTGTGAGGTCAACACCGCGCAATCAAATAGATCTAACTCGAAGGGATTAAATGGTTAAGTTGAGTTTATTGTCACTCAGGTTAAAGTTGCCTTTTCTGACTATACTTATTGCACACAAAGATATGTAAAATATCGGGATAACATAGCAGCGACTATCCTGATGTCATCAATGGCGCGCCAACCGGTGTCTGGTCTCCGTAAGCTTGCCTTAATAAAGAAATTCAAAAGTTCAGAGTTTGCACCGTGATTCGATATTCCTAGTGATTGTTAGACATCTTGGCCACACCATTTCTCTATCTAAGATAGGTTCTTGTGTTGGTTTCGGATAGGTGAGTGGTTACAGCAAAAGGCTGTCGGATTTGTATCGTGATTCGACAGCGTCTGTAAGCGCTCAGAGCCTAGTGGTTCACTGTGTCCGATTCTCCCGTCTAACGGGATATCCTGAATTCATTTATGTATCCGAGGAATTCCGTTAGTGGATGTGATGCTGCACTTAAAATCCCGTGTCTGATGCGTCCATAAGCGGGGTGCTCACATAGAAAACGTTACGTGGATTCCGTTTCCTCATTACAGAATGGACATGTATCTTCTTGGGGAATTCCTATTCTGAACATATGCCCAGCTACTGAATTATGACCTATCGGAATGCCTACAATTTGTTTGGTCCTCGCAGGAAAAGTTTCGTGTGTTTTAGCAGCATAAAGGCCCAGCTACCTATCATTATGGGAAGTTTGTTCCCAGTTCTTGATAGCAGCATTAGCCAATGCTACTGACACCCCAATTGCTGGTGCCGTACCGGCTATTGGGGGAAATTGAATTCTGTTTTGCTAAAGCATTCGATTTCATTTCCCTCTACAGCACAATGATCGGGTTCCCAGAGTAGCTCCATCGTGTTGAATCTGAAAACATTTCAATCGATTTCTACATTCTTGAACGATTTTGGCGGTGATCAAAGGGCTGTTCAACAACTTCAGTGCAGATTAACTATCGCTTCAGATTACGATGCGCCTGCCTTACAACCGCTCGTCAATCATCGAGGTTGCCGCCCTTCAACCTGAAACATCGGTGTATATTGTCCCTAAGGGATGTGCTTATGGCAGTTTATACCCAGACACAGGTTTTTGCACTGTGGCTAATTTAGAACGAAAACTCTTGTTATTTTGTTTAAAAGTGTGCGATTCATTGTTTCCAATTGATCTTCAGGTCCACTTTGCGCCAGGGCGCACCCTACTTTCGCGGTCATCAGACCAGCTGAAGTGATGAAATCAAACAGTTTCTCTCTAAGGTGCTAATGCTCCAAAAAATATGCTGAGATTGATAGACCAGTAGCTTACTCCAAACTACAATTTTATTTTATTATGTATATATATTTCGGGAGCAACTTACTCCCTTCTTCAGTACAGAGCTACCCTAAGTTGCTCCCGAAATATATAGCTACTTAGGGTAGCTCTGTACTGTTGCTCCCGAAATATATATACATAATAAAATAAAATTGTAGTTTGGAGTAAGCTACTGGTCTATCAATTTTAGACTTAACTAAAAAGAGAAGACAATATTTAACGTTTTAAATATGCTGAGCTTTCGCATCACAACCTATTAGAAGTTCATGGTCAATTGATTCTGTATAAACTACCAGATCCCCTTAGTTCTTGTACCGGTGGAGAACACAAAGAATCATAGGGTAAACTGGCAGAGGCAACTATGACGTATCTCCTCTTACCATTAACCTGGCATTGTAAGTTGGCCGCAACATGGTCCTGGGAACAGAATTGTCTCAGCATGGTTGGATCTTAACAATTTTGCCAACAACGCGCAAGTCCTGGGGCTCGAGGATCTCTTATCAAAAAAGATCTTAGTTCTCTTTACTGCTCCAACACCACAGGTTTTGTTAAAACAAATCCATTGCTTTTGGACCGGAGATATATATGGACAGTCCTCCAATTTTGCCAGCTTTGCTGGCTGTGGGACGCTGCAGGTTTGTTTGATTAACTTTCATGTTTATAGACATAAGTGTAGTCTGATATGAAAAATGCCGCTAACTGGTCCGCTTTCTTGCTTCCGATTTCTCTGGATATCGCTACACTTGGTGGTGTTCTCAATCTCAAGAAACTTTACTTTTTCGCAGCGCCCTCCGTTGTCGGCTGGAAGCCCGCTCAGGTTCACGGTGTCAGGGCTGCATGAATGGAGGTCGAATTAAAAAATGAACCTAGAAAAAAATAAATAAAATTCATTCTTTTTGTTATCTAATTTGCTTTGCTTCGTTTTAATATCATTTCTACATAAAATCCATGGTTTTCAAGTTGCTTGGGGAAACCCATTCAAAAACATGTTTTTTTTTCGATGAAAAAACAGGTTTGAATATGAATAATTCGATAACTGCTACTTGTACGAAAATTTTTCACTAAACATTGTTTGCTTAGAATTGACCGTTTAATCGTTTCTGTGGTTATTTTGAAACAATTCGGGATACCGAAAGCTGGACACGTCAGATATGAAAGATTTTATATATTTCTTATATAAAAAATTTGAGTGTGCATTTGCTCCATTAGTGCGCAGCACGTAATATATGCATATATTATGTGAGAGTATCCACTTTCCAAACTTGGTAGGATCATGCTCTATATTATAGCCTACATTACTGCAACATTTCGGGGTGCTAGAACTTACTTTGGAACTTAAAGGATATCGGTATGGAGGGTATTTCGGAGCCTAGGCACCATATAGTGGCAGTCTCTTGATTTTTTTCAGATTTTTCGGTTGGGTAGTGTCTGAGAATGGGTTCGTTAAAGAATTAATTAGTTTCGACACCCCGCACTTCCCACCTTTCAAACAAACGTCAAAACTAGGATCGGCTTCAGAAAGTACTAATTCTTAGTGTAGTAGTAAGTTACTACAGGTTCCCCCACCACGACAGGGTTGTGTCCGAGGAGAGTTTAACACATGCAGCTATAGCCCGAACTAGATCTGTTGGGATTGATTAAAAAGTAGAATTTTGGGCAGCTTTTAAAAAATTAAATCCAGAATAGCTTTATTTTTTTTAACTTAAACATCAAAAATGAACTTTGGCAATTCTAGTTGTCATAATGATGAGTGTCGATTATTTTGATAAAAATTATTCAAATCGATCCAATAGTGCCTGACAAAAATGACTAACAATGGACTCAAGCGAAGTAAAATCGTTAGGCTTGACAGTCTCCTCGCAGAGTTATTTTTCGCTGCACCTGCAGTTACTGCAGATCTGCTGCTTCCACTCGTACATAAATCTTGGGAATCCGAGACCTTTCCCAGAGAATGGAAGAAGGGGATGATCGTCAAGATGCCAGAGAAGTGGACTCGTTTTGAGTGTGACAATTGGAGGGGTATCTGCGTACTCTCTGCCGTTGCAAAGATAATAGCTAAACTAATTCTGGAACCCATCAAAGAACACTCGAAAGTTTGATCGACAGGGAGGAGGGAGTTTGTCGTTCGGGATCCTCTTCATTGACCGCGGGATCATTTTGGAATAGTGCGCGGAGTTTAGATCTTCGCTGCACCAGTTCTTCATCGATTTCGAGAAAGCTTTCGATAGCATGAACAAGGATTGTATTTAGAGTGCTCTACGCAGGTGAGACAGTCCAGAGAAATGAATAGCTATCAACGATTAATTATCTGAAATAATAAAAAACTTGTTTCTTTTTCGTTGGTGTAGATATTTATTCTTGCAAATACTGATATTTCGGAAACCACTTGTTCCCTTCATCAGTGCTAACAAGTTTCGTGGAAATCATACTATTACTAACAAAGATATAATAGGTAAGAGATGCCGCTTCTTTGGAAATTTAAGACTATGAATGTCAATATCACCCGAAAGTGGATATTCTCACATAATATATGCATGTATTACGTGCTACGTACTAATGAGGCAAATCCAAACTCAAATCTCTTTATATAAGAAACACACAAACCTTTCATACCTGAAGCGTCCGGTTATCCGACGTGCTTATTCATGGTATGGATGCAATTAATAACAACAATAAAAATGTTACCTTGCAACAGAATTCACAGGTGTGCATTTAAATAGTTTGTTCTTTAAATAAATGTTGCATTTTAGGTAAATCTTACGTTCTAGACGTTATTAGATCGCCGGAAAAAATCTCTAGGCAAATTCGCTTGAATTTTATAGTCTAGAGTATGAAATTGAATCGGGTGATTGTATGTCGATAGAATTAAGAAATATTACTCTCAGGCTAGCGTTCCCCCATGACACGTTGCAGGCCGGTGTTCAGAAAGGTCTGGAGCTATTCAATAAAATTTGGGGGTCACTTTCCATATGATATTCCCATCAAGCAACACCGAAAGAACATTAGTACAGAACAGTCTCAAATTGATCTTGGGGTTAAGATAATTGCATCCTTAGATTTTAGAGAAGGCAACGAAGGTGGCAAATGACTCAAATTTAACGCAACGGTCGATAGAAACCAGGCTTCCTAGATAGACAAATTGATCAAATAGAGGGAGTGTGATGACCAGTCAGGCTGAGAACCTTGGCTTCGTTGGAATTTATCTTCTCCCCCACTCTATTTGCCTCTCTGAAATTAGAGCCATTTGGCCAAAATCCATGAACCTATAAGAGAGCAAACAAAAGCCATGTCAGCGTAGTTGAGCGTTTGAAGAAAGATGTCATCGTCCATGTCCTTTGGACAAGGCAACATGCAGAACGTCATCGATAACAAGAAGAAATAATGTCGGTGTCAAGACACAATCCTGGCGGATTCCGTTCCGCTTTGGACTTCACATCTCGAAATCGATGAAGATTATTGAAGCAATTTTGCGCTTTTTACAACACAACTTATCCCTTCCTTGATGTAGTCAATTTACAAAAAAATTACAACGAAATCTAAAGCGTGAGATATCGCGTACGAGCTTATGTTGATGATTAATTCCGAGAATTTTAATATTGGGGACGCAGCTCCAGTTTTGTTTGAATCTTAAGTTGTCTATGATTGCGCTCTGCCAACCGATGGCTGGAGTCGTCCCGAATGAGATTATTAAATGCAAATGTTTCAATTGGAATCTTTCTGCAGTTGAATTTCACATAAAGTTCAAGAAATTATCTAATTAGTGTTTGGTAAAAGAATGCGGTCAACATACATGTATTCAGAGTTAATAAAATCTGTATTCTTGAAAGCTCGTAACGGCGCTTTTCCCGGTTAGAGAAAGCCTGATGAACTCAAAAATGAAATCCAGGATTCAAAACCGATGTTCCATCAGATTATGTGTCAGTTGTTTTAGGGGACAAATTGCGCAATCTTTCATAAATAATGAAGTTTGCCTCATGAGAATGGCGAGAATTGTCACGTGAGATTCGATGAACTTTCTTCGTAGGTATACCCTCTTATTTCCTTTCTCATAAATTTTGTTTTATGTCTATAGTTTTGTCCAATAGAACAGTAGTAAAATAGTTCCAAGTATTTATGTGTGCCATTTCATCCATCATGGCGATAAGGATATGTTAATTATCCAAATTTTAATAGAATATTATTCCAATTCTAGCCCGCTCAGCCTGCTTGGGGACAACCACCTCAAGCTCGTGGTGCTCCAAGTACCATCAGTGGTCATGTCAGTGGTCCTCCCTCTGTAGCTGGGATGTCGTCGGGAACTACTGGTCCACGTCCATCTGTCCCACCTGCTGGAGCAGGGCGAGCAACTTTACATCGAGATACAAAAAATATGCCATCGACCAGTGCAACAGGTACTAGGCTTTTAGTTTTTATCTAAAATCGCAAAGTACAGGAGTTTGGTGAAACATCCACCGAACAGTCTAAGATGGGCGATTCATTCTTGTTTAACTATGCTTTCAGCTGCCGTAATTGGTGGTGGAGATGCCAGTCGGGGCGCAGTTCGGGGTAATCGTGTAATTCGGGACATTGTTGTTACAAGGCCTACAGCTGTAACGAATAAGCGCGGCAGTACTGGACGTCGAGTTAATCTGGCGGCTAACTATTTCCGTCTCGTTAAGGCACCCAAATGGAATATTCTTCAATACCGGGTGGACTTTTCACCGGATATTGAGCTGCTACACGTACGTCGAGCTTTAATACGTGAACATCGGGAGAAAATTGGTGGTTACATTTTCGACGGAACCGTCCTATTTGTGACTAGAAAACTACCAAATGATGTAATGGAATTCGTCTCTAAGAATAGAAATGATGAAGCGATTCTAATAACGGTTAGATTTGTTGGAGTAATAACCATGTATGATGGGCAGGCAGTGCAGGTGCTCAATTTGATTTTGCGACGAGCTATGGAGGGTTTGAATTTGCAGTTAGTGGGAAGGAATTTCTTTGATGCGGTTGCAAAGGTAATTGATAAAGTATATTCCATTTGTCATATTAAAACAATCTTCTTGAATTTAGATTGACTTGCGGGACTACCGTATTGAACTGTGGCCAGGCTATACTACATCAATTCGCCAGCATGAGCAGGATATACTTTTGTGTGTTGAAATCGCTCACAAAGTTATGAGAACAGAGAGAATTTATGACATTTTGCAAAAATGCGTACAAGAGACGCGTGATTACCAGGAAATGTTCAAGAAAGAAGTAATGGGTTAGTAACATTTATTCGATCATATATTATTTTCAAATAGTTATTTATTCTGCAATGGTTTTGCAGCGGCGGGGTATTAAGGTTGTGAATAGCATTTATAGGGGCTGGAAGCTGCCTTGGGTTTGTTATTATTGAAAATATTATTGATGTTCGCACAGAAGATAGGCAGATAAAAATGTTCTCCGTTGTTTTAAAAATTCATGGAATGAAGATTTCGTTTGAAGGGGACCTTTATAATTTTCTTCGCTTCATATTAGGTGTACAATTTTGTTCGCGCCCTTTTTTTTTCTAAAAGTCGAGTCTTTGTTTAAGAAAAATGCATTTCCATATAGTCCAAGATATCAAGAGAAATTTTTCACCAAACTATAACTCCATAACGGGCACTAGTCGAACAAGTGGATTGGTTTTCTCTGAATTTTGTGCATTGTAAATGGTATATGACGTCATCATACAATATCAATTCGTCAATACCACAATAAAGTGAGCTTACGTGAATGGGAGGTCGCAGGGGAAGATTTCATCTTAGTTTTGTAATCACTAATATATCGATATAAATTACTCTAGACAGACATGTATGTATTTATATTGTATATGTAAATGAAGCTGTGGGGAAGTGCCGAATTCAGATAGATATATCTGTATATTAGACAAGCGGTATTCAATATTACGTATGTACATAGTATACATAAGTATGCACGAAGTTAAAGATCTGATGTCTTATGCGCCCATAGCAGTGCTGTGCATATTTCTATTCGTAAATACGAATTCGAATAAATTCGTACGATGATTTTCTATAAATAAAGAGAATGCAAACGTATTCGTATTTACGGGTACGAGTACGAACTCTGTTGCATTAATACGATAATTGAAATGTTATCAATCGCTTGTATAGCGAATATTAGCGTCTTAATGATCTTATCATGTTGTACGTATGTATGGATTCGGACTTAATATCCAATAAGAAAATTAAAAAGTGTTGCAGGTGTAGACAAAAAAATAAGTAAGATATTTTCAAGTCTGAAGATTTGTTTTGTGAAAAGATCGCCTTTGAAAGCAAAAACATCATCCTCCTCTTTGCCTGTGTCAGGTAAATGTCATCAGACACACAAATGTCAGCTTGCAGCCAATACGCTTCTAGATATGTACAATACATATATGTGTACATATTGCAAAACAACCCCTCACTGTACGCACGTATGGTAGATGATCCGAAATGGAATGTGCTGCGAAATGTGCAGACTATTCTCTATTTAGAAACTTAAATATATATATATGCGTATTTCGTAAATGGCAATTATTTATATGCACGTACTGTATGAGCCAATTACCCAGCCATCTATTTGCTTCAGACACAGACATTTCTCTGCCTATTGTCTGAAACAAACTCAGACATTTGTTTTGCACTTGATTCTACATACGCCAGCAGATCCCTTAACTCTTGCGTCGGTGAAGAATCATAGGGTAAATAAGCAGAGGCAACTATGATGTTCCTTCCTCTCGCCATCAATCTGTTATTGTACGAGGACCGCAACTATGTCTCGGGAACAGAACTGTCTCAGCATGATTGCATCTAACCCTCTTGACATCAGGACACAAGCTCTCAGTCTAATGGATCTTTCATCATAAAAGCTCCTAACTCGTTTTAGTGATTCAATCCCACAGATTTTACTAAATAGAACCCATGGCTCTTGCACCAGAAAAATGTAGGGGTAGTCCTGTATCTTTGTCAGCCTCGCTGCCAGCAGGTTGAAAGAGGCTTTGTCGTGCTGCAACTTAATTTGACTAATCTTTAAGTTTTTCGATATAAACTTAGTCTAATGTGTAATGGAAAACAAGAGTATGCTACGCTCGGCGTGGGACTATGTTTTCCTCATTTACAGCCAGAGACTTGTGTTTGATTTCTCTGAATAGCTGCAATTGGACGTACAGCAATTCTCATCTTCTCATCCATGTAAGTTAACACGTTTTCTGTTGAACAGACTCCACACAAACTGGCATCAAGTCAGTTCCGTTCATTCTGGTTTGTAGAAGAAGTCATTAGCAGGTAGGAGTTACTCTGTAGTTTCTTCGGCAAAGCCAGCCTTTATATTCTGCCACTGTATGCGCTATCCTCCGCGCACAGCTCCATTGTGGGAAAACGCATCGAAGATGCTGCCGTATGCTCTATTTTGTGTGAGTCGAAAATCATCATTGTTCTTCGCTCTCAAAATGAAGATAATGCTCCACAGTTTCCTAATATGACTGAATTTCAATCTATTGAGGAAAAAGTGGTGCATCATGTGGTGACTGTTCCTAAGCATCTTCAGACTCTTTTGGTATAATTCGAATGCCAAGCTAAAACCCTCCACGTGTTTAGATTTGTCCTTCCTGGTATTCATGAACTTTATCCTCCAGTGACTGAATTCCATGCTCGGGGTCTGTTCACTCGACATGCGGATGATGTCCCCTGCCTTCCATCGAGGGCCAGGCAACCAACATCCGATATGTGGTGTTCTGCTCAGCACACTGTAGACAATAGTGAACTTGGGCCGACCAGTAGAACTCAAAGCCGGGATTACCGCCTGGAGCCACTTTAAGGCAGCCTCGTCAGTGCGCTCCAAATGCGCTTCGTTCAGCATCTTTTTCCACCGGTATTCCCGGCGGATGGTAAATTGTCCCTTTGACGTTTTGCTATCATTGGAGAAAACTCTCATGGCAGCGGCCAGAAATGAGGATGCAGCTTGCGCATACGTCCTTTCAACTTAGTTGAGGCCTCTCTCACTGATTTGGTCAGTCTGCGGCATATCGGTCCTAATGCCTGCGGGTCGTGTGGAACCAAGGCCCTGGTGCGGAGCACAATAAAGCATTGCTCACCACGGGTGTGTTGGTTCTACCCGCATTACTGCTGACAGAGGTGTCTGGTGCGTTCAGTAAACGGGTGAATACTCTCTGAGAGATGCTCCTGAATGCTCGCTAGCTCATCTATTTCAGAAGACGGTAGGTTCCTTAGGAGGTAGGGTATATAGGAGACGACCGGATGGCGCGATTCCGGCGGAATTAACTTCTTATTAGTAAAGTTGTTCCCCTGTCTGGCTTTCCCTTCTTTAAAGCCCGAACGCCTTTAATATTTTTCGGCGTCTGCCTGATTTTCACTTTCTTTCTTAATCCTTAAGAAAGAATGAAACACTTTTGAAATTATTATTTTTTTTTACGCACTGCTCACATTCTATATTAACAAATTGCATCAACTGCTTCTCACTGCTTGTACTCTTAACTTACGATAGTAACCTCCAACTAACCCACTTCTGTATTCGAGAAATCCAATATAGCTTGGTTTGGCAACTAGGTCGGCACAGCACGCGCCATCCAACACTTTGAAGACATAAATTGATGACCTCAACACCACGGAACTCAAATTAACAAATCCACCACCGTTGACGATGAAGCGATAGTCTTCTGCAAAGATTCCACTTTGTAGTTTGCATCATGATGACATTGCGGCATTCGACGCAATTATGCCACTATTAATGTCGATGATGTACCGTTGTCATTAAATGTATAGTGCTATCGGTGCCGATGCGGAAATCATGATGCACCGATCGCGATATTGATATTAAATTCTTATCGCGATCGGAATTATTAAATCCTTTAAACAGTGTGGGTCTTACCGGGGTTACCAGTTTGTCCCGACCTTCCGCCGAAGCAATTTCTCTGGACACTACCGCATCTAGTGGTCCACGTCCATGCCCTCATTTCTAATGTGCTTCACCTTTTTCCGCAATGCCTTCCCCAGCCTTTTCACCTTCACCTTTTCAGGTTCACGTTGTCCGTGCCGCTTGGCTCCATTTCCACATATTGATGTTATACCAGTAGCGGCCACGTCACCAGCTTCAATTTCTTCCGCTCTTCCTGGTAAGGGTGAAGGAGAGGTTTCTGGCAGGCAAGATTCAACCTTTAGTCCCCCCTCGTTAGTGGGTAGAATTCGAAATAACCGCATAAATCGATTAAACGATCAATTCCAAGGAAAAAATTGTTCGTACAAGTTTTCCAGTTTATTCATATTTATTAAAGGAACAATTTTCAATTTTTGACCATACAATATAGACTGAGTTATGGCTCGTCAAACGTAACCTCATAATGGCCTAAAAATGGATACGTTTACCCCAAATAATGCAAAATCGGTAACTTTTCATGAAAATTGATCCAGAGTTTTTTTGAAGTGCTTGAAAAGATTGTTAAAATGAGGTATGATACAATTCCTCGCGTAGTTTTGAAAAAACAATGTGATTTATGCAAATAAAATTTTTATTTAAAACAAATCAGTTTCCATTAAATATCCTAAAAAAGAAAAATACAGATATTGATTGCGAGCGGAATTTTTCGATGAGAAACGACATGTTTGACCATGAATAATTCGAAAACTACTACTTATATGAACAAAATTTCATAAAACGCTTTTTGGTTAGAACTAACAATTTAATCGATTTCTGTGGTTATATCGAATACAAAATTTGTTCAAATTAAAGACCATCATCGTTCTTGGAAAAATGGAGCATCAAATGGTGATTGTTCCTAAGCATCTGCAAATTTTCTAGTTCGAAGACGCAGGCTGAAATTCTCAACATCTATGGACTTTGTCTTCTTGGCATTATAAACCTTACCAGCCAGCATCAGAGATGAATGTCGGGGTTGTATTCACCAAATATGCATATGATGTCTGCTGCCATCCGATATTTTCTCTCTCGAAGTGTGTCACATCCTATTCAATATCCGTAGCTTCCATATTCAGATTCCATACATTCTTAATGTAGGAGTGAATACTTCAGACTATCTCACTACGTCAAGGAGGTACCAGAGGAGGGGAGTTCCAATTCTATATCTTCCCATTTCACCATTATGGGGCCCTTCAAGTCCACGTTAAAGGAATGTCAACCGCAGATTTATTCGTATTGAAGTAGAAAACTAATGGCATTTTCAATCGAGAATAGTTTTATGATGCAGACAAATCGACTGATTCTTGTATGGGATAATATTGACAAATGCCTAAGCTCTGCCTCTAATTATTATCTGTCATCATCATCATCAACAACACAACAACCGGTATAGGCCTGCCTTAATAAGGAAATCCAGACATCCCGGTTTTGCGTCGAGGTCCACCAATTCGATATCCCTAAAAGTTGTCTGGCGTCCTGACCTACGCCATCGCTCCATCTTAGGCAGGGTCTGCCTCGTCTTCTTTTCTACCATAGATATTGCACTTATAGACTTTCCGGGTGGGATTATCCTCATCCATACGGATTAAGTGACCCGCCCACCGTAAGCTATTGAGCCGGATTTTATCCACAACTTGACGACGGCCATGGTATCGCTCATAGATTTCGTCGTTATGTAGGCTACGGAATCATCCATCCTCATGTAGGGATCCAAAAATTCTTCGGAGGATTCTTCTGTCGAACGCGGCCAAGAGTTCGCAATTTTTCTCCCTAAGAACTCAAGTTTCTGAGGAGTACATGACGACTGGCAAGATCATTGTCTTGTACAATTGCACAGTAGTATAGTTGTACAGTAGCTTTGACCCTATGGTGAGGCGTTTCGAGCGCAACAGTTTTTGTCAGATGAAATATGCTCCGTTGGCAACCAACAACCGTGCGCGGATTTCATCATCGTAGCTGTTATCGGTTGTGATTTTCGACCCTAGATAGGAGAAATTATCAACGGTCTCAAAGTTGTAGTCTCCTATCTTTATTCTTCCCGTTTGGCCAGTGCGGTTTGATGTTGTTGGTTGGTTAGTTTCGGTGCTGACGTTGCCACCATATACTTTGTCTTGCCTTCATTGATGTGCAGCCCAAGATCTCGCGCCGATTGCCGCCTGCTCGATTTAGATGAAGACAGTTTGTACGTCTCGGGTGGTTCTTCCCATGATGTCGACACCGTCGGCATAGGACAGTAGTTGGGTGGACTTAAAGAGGATCGTATCCTTTGCATTTACCTCAGCATCACGGATCACTTTCTCGAGGGCCAGGTTAAAGAGGACACATGATAGGGCATCCCCTTGTCGTAGACCGTTGTTGATGTCGAATGGTCTTGAGAGTGATCCTGCTGCTTTTATCTAGCCTCGCACATTGGTCAGGGTTAGCCTAGTCAGTCTTATCAATTTCGTTGGATTGTTGTTCAGTAGTTCATCAAAGTATTCAACCCATCGCTCCAATATGCCCATTCTGTTGGAAATTAGATTTCTCTCTTCGTCTCGGCAGGATGAACATCGAGGTGTGTAAGGCATCATCCTGCTTTTTGGTAAAATTTGCGCGCCTGGTGCGATTGCTCCCTGTACTTTTCGAGTTCACAGACCTGTTGGTTCTCCCAGGCTTCCTTTTTCCGTCTGCGAAGTCGCTTCTCCGCTAGCCTGAGCTCATGAAAAGTCTCTGCACGTGCTCGCGTTCTTTGAGAATGCAACATTACTCGGTATGTAGCATTCTTTCGTTCCGTTGCTAGCTTACATTCGTCAAACCAGCCGTTCCGGATCTTTTTACGCCTGGGGCCAAGTATGTTTGTGACCGTATCAATGATAACGTTCTTCAGGTGATTGTGAAGATCATTTATTGATGCTTCATCTCCAGGATCTCTGTTGACTGCGGTTATTGCGGCATTCATTTCCCTCTTTTAGGTGTCACGGAGGGCTGTGTTGTGAATTTCTTCAGTGTTAACTCTCACCTGATTGGCAGAGGGGATCCTGGGTTGTGTTGTTATACGAGGTCGAAACACCATGCCAACGAGATAGTGATCCGAATTTATATTGATCCCCCTGTATGTTCTGACATTCATCAAAGCTGAGAGGTGGCGGCGTTCGATCAGCACGTGGTCAATTTGGTGATTTGAAAGTGGTCCCGTCTGGAGAGGCCCACGTATGTTTGTGGACTGCTTTCCGCGCAAACTAGGTACTTCCAACAACCATTTCGTGTGACATTGCTAATTGAATGATCCGCAGTCCGTAATCATTTGTATTTTGGTGTAAGCGAGACTCGCCTTCATCCTTCTCTGTCTGCAGCTTTTCGTTAAGAAAGAGTTCCCAGCGGTCACCACGTGGAGGTGGAAATAGGATTTGGTAGTAGAGTTGTTAGGTTGGTTCAGCAGGCGTTTGCCAGGTTTTATGCTCCATCGCAGGTACCAATCCACATTTCGTCTTGGGACCACCCCTTTGACCACCAATTCTTATCTATAGTCCATTCTTTTTATAACACTTATTATTACTTGAATTAAAAATGTTTAATTGATTATAGGGATGATTGTACTGACGGACTATAACAACAAAACATATCGAATTGATGATGTTTGTTTCGATCAGTCTCCGAGTACGAAATTCCCCTTACGTGATGGATCAGAGATTTCTTTCGTTGACTACTATTCCAGGGTAATATAGAGGTGAATTGTGTTCGAATTTTATTAAAATGAAATGTTTGCTTCCAGAAATATAATATCCGCATAAGAGACCAACATCAACCGCTTTTGGCTTCCCAATCCACTGATCGTAGCAGGCGTGCAGGGCAAGATGCTGTCATCTTGCTTATTCCTGAATTGTGCCGGGCTACTGGATTGAGTGATGAGATGCGCTCTAGATTTGAGTAAGTACAAGTTTTTTTTTGTCAAAGAAAGCTCCTGTTTTCTCAAAGTTGTTTTTCTTTTCCTATACTGTGGCAGAAACATGTTTTCATGCATCTGTGTTCTAACATTTTATTATTATACATTTATATTTGGGAATACTAGGTGATACACATTTATTTATGGTGCTCGAACATGCAGAAAACTCAAGATAGAAACACGCCAATTCATTTTGCAATGTGCTTTGTTGAACTGGCTTTTCAGAAATTAATGCCGCTGCTTGCCCTTCTTGGTCACTTGGTCAGTGCGGTTTTGTTCTTATTGCCTCGTCTCTTTTTATATAGTCTCTGGTTTTTGCAGCTTATATTGGCGCTGGCAGCTCTTCGAGTTGGTTTAACAATTGTTTAACTAGCTTGGTATCATAGGAAGCGCAGCGTAGACCTTGTCAGTTACATTATATATTACCAAACCAAACCAAACCAAAATACACCGCAAATTATTCATTGTAACAACTCGATGCTAGATTTACAACCTGAATTCCAGGGTGGATCCCATAATATGTACATAACCAAATTAATTCTAGTTTGCGGGTTTATAATCTAACGGGTTTACACTTCTTATACCAATACCTTTCCAACTTCCCCTGCTCAGCTTTCGTGTCAATGTGTTTTCAAGTCAGTCGTGTGTCCAGATGTACGTCTAGATATTTTGCTCCTTTCTGTTGAGTTGTGGGAGTTTTGCGACTTCAAGGAAAAAGTGACATATCATTTGATTTCTACGCAAATTCTCCAATTTGAAAGCCAATTTTCAATTGTTTTTAGATTGTTTCGCAGATGTGTTATTGCAGCCAGAGTATTGAAGTTTGTATTTAACATGCCGATATCATCTGTACGTATCTAGTAGATCCAAAGGGGGAATCTGGGAATCTCTGCCTGGAGTTTGCACCCCAATAGTTATTTCTGTGCCGTACTGGTATCATTTCACTTATTTTGAATACGAATCCTTCGTGCCATATCTTGTCAAAGGTACATTCAATCGATTCATTGACCTATAGAGATTGGCCAATTTTTTCGTCTCCTTTTCCTAAGGTATAAATATAAAATACATCAATACATATTTATGATGAAAGCAAACAGGCCTCACTCTGAAACGGTTTGCTCATCTTCGGGTTGAGTAGTAAACAGATTATCTATAAAGAGAACGGGTGGAAGATTTAAATCAAGGACTCCTTCCATGAAATTAACTAACTCGAAAAATCACAATGCTACCGTTGCATGATGGCCTGAAAATATCCCTTTAACCGATATTCGCCTAAATAAAGATAATACTGCATTTGAAAAATTGCCTAAGTTAATGCTAAAAGTACAGTATCATATTAAAGTGAATAGTTACACGAGTGCAACATCTTTGTCGGTCGGTATTGATTTCATTTTGTGTGTTCAGAAGATTAATAGCGGGCAATCGGGCGAATGGCGCTACAGATTTTAGGCGTTCGTTTACGTGTCAATCGCGAAGTAATTTCATGGCACAGTTCACCGCAGCAGTGTTACTTAAATCTGAATCGTTCGCCTTATTCCATATTTGAGGGAGTTTCTGCAGGTCAGGTTTGCAATAAGAAGCTTGTCAAGAATCTGCCTAGCAAAGTGTGTACATACAGGACACTGGATGTACACATGGCAGTGAATCAGACGGTAATCTGATCATTACAACTTTTTCCCATATTGGAATGCTTTTTGTTTTATGTAACGCGAATCAATGACCAACTAAGTCAGAGCATTGTGTTCCAGCTCTTCGAACTCAATTGCAATATTTCTGAGTTCTGTTTTTTCTCGGTGTGTGAGAGCGAGAGGCAGTAGTTGCAAAGGCCGCTATCTAGACTTCCATAACTAGCAGTTTCGAAACAGATGATTTCATCTTTTTCTCTTGAAGTCGTCACCATTTAATTCCGGGCACACTTCTCGCTTTTTAACGGTGATTTATATATGGTTACTATTCACCTCTTGGTGGAGTGCCGTGTCAACCACACCTACGCGGCATCGTACCCTGTCCGCTGAAAAGCGCTTCCATTTTCCCGAGGACTTCGAGATTGCCCCTCTACGTTTTTACACCAAGGGCTTTTGGGGTGACCCATTCGTCGACTATCTTGTGAGAGTGGGTTACACTGCAATGCGGAACCAGCAATGAAATAGCCGCTTCTTCTTAATATGTGATCTTCACATTATTACTGACCAACTCATCAACGGGTAACTGGCCTGTGTGCCAACCAAGTTCTTTGCTCGAAGTAGTATCAGATCAGCGGTCCACGACACATGTACTCTTTCACAAATCATAATCTTGCGTAACAGTTTTTCCGATGTTAATGGCTTTCGAATGGGTCCTAAAGCAATCGGTTTTGCAAGCTTAGACATTTAACAACATAATGTAACATAAATGAGACAAAAAAAAGTTAAGTTCATTGGCCAGCGCAAAATGTTTCTAACCATGCCTGTCATGACTCCAAATTTTCACGAGTTGCCGGCGTAATCTACGATGTGAGGACGTATTTAGAAAGGATCTTTTCACACAATACAGACAAACAGACGATCATGAGCTTTAGTTGATTTCCTCGGACGTTCGCTACCCTTTTTGCTTGCAACAAGGTTCGTGTTACGGAATCAGACGTCGAGATGTTGGATTCCTTAGTAACTACTCTTTGACCAACGCCTTTTTGTATCATTTTAATTATAATACAATAAGGCAATAATAAACTTAGAAAGTTTTTTGTCCCATAAATCAACCATAAATTGGCAAAATTATTTTGATCTCATTTTTTTGCGCCCAGAAAATTGACGGAAACGGCAAATATGGAAGTGGTTACTTATGACAGCTTTCTTCAAAAGTTGAAATTACACATATAATATAAAGATTAAAAATACATTCGCCTCAGATCTGAAGAATACGGTGGATGCAAAATCAATTTGAAGTCCATTTCATTGATTTGTGACACTTGACGATTTCATTCGTCTAACGTCTCAATAACGCTATGTAATAGTAGCTGTTGATGGTTTTCCCTTCTCAAGATCATCTTAATCAACCCCGCAACAACCGATATCCGGACTAGGCCTGCCTTAAGAAGGAATTCAAGACATCCCGGTTTGGCGTCGAGATCCACCAATTCGATATCCTTAAAAGTTGTCTGGCGTCCTAACTTTGCCATCGCTCCATCTCAGGCAGGGTCTGCTTTGTCTTCTTTTTCTACCATAGATATTGCCTTAGTCTATA
Source organism: Hermetia illucens (assembly GCF_905115235.1). Lineage (NCBI taxonomy): Eukaryota > Metazoa > Arthropoda > Insecta > Diptera > Stratiomyidae > Hermetia > Hermetia illucens. The sequence goes on from NC_051849.1 coordinate 149,121,586, forward strand.
AGACTTTCCAGGCTTTATCATCTTCATTCATACGAATTAAGTGACTCGCCCACTGCAACCTGTTGAGCCGGATTTTATCCACCAGACGGTCGTGGTCGGCCGGTCATGTAGAGACCCAAAAATCTTTGGAGGAGTTCGCATTTTTTTTTTTTTGCTAAGAACCCAGGTCTCCGGGGACGGGCAAGTCTTGTACAGTAAAAGCTTTGACCTTATGGTGAGACATTTCTAGCGAAACAGTTTTTGTAAGCTGAAATAGGCTCAGCCAACGACCGTGCGCGGATTTCATTGTCATAGCTGTTATCGGTTGTGATTTTTGACCCTAGATAGGAGAAATTTTCATTGGTCTCAAAAAGTTATAGTCTCCTATCTTTATTGTTTTCGTTTGACCAGTGCGATTCAATGTTGTTCGTTCTTTGATTTTTGGCGCTGACGTTGTCATCATGTACTTCGTCTTGCCTTCATCAATGTGCAGCCCGAGATCTCGCGCCGCCTGCTCGATCTGGATGAAGGTAGACTATACATGTCGGGTTGTTCTTCCCATAATGTCAATATCAACATCACAAGTCAGTAGCTGGGTGGACTTGAAGAGAATGGTACTTCTCGCATTTATATTTGCATCGTAAATAACTTTTTCGAGAGCCAGGTTAAAAAGGACGCATGATATCGCACCCCTTTGTCTTAGACCGTTGTTAATGATGAATGGTCTCGAGAGAGATCCTGCTGCTTCTTTCTGGCCTCGCACATTGGTCAGGGTCAGCCTAGTCAGTCTTATCAATTTCGTTGTATTACCGAATTCTCTCATGGCCGCGTAGTTTTACCCTGGCGATGCTGTCATAGGCGGCCTTGAAGTCGATGAAAAGATGGTAGATTTCCAGCGCTTGCCGCAGATGTTCTGGGCGTATGGAGCTTTCCAGCCTAGCAAGATAGTAAAGAATATCTTATAGATGGTACTCAGCAACGTGATACCTCTATAATTACTGCACTGCGTGATATCCCCCTTATTATTAATGGGGCCAGATAATGCCCCGTTGCCAGTCGTCAGGCATTGATTCGCTGTTCCACACGTTGAGCATCAGTTGATGTTCCGCTTGGTGTAGTTGGTCACCTCCACATTTTTAACCAATTTGGCTGTAATTCCATTGGCTCCTAGCGACATATGGTTTTTAAGCCGGTGGATTGCACGGTTTCTTCTACGCTTGGTGGAGGTGTCCATCGTCTTTAATTGGCGGGACCTCCAACTCGCCGCTCCCTGTACTTTTCGAGTTCACAGACTTGTTGGTTCTCCAAGGCTTCGTTTTTCCGCCTGTGAAGTCGCTTCTCCCCTCGGCGGAATGTATGATAACATTACTCGGTATGCAGCATTCTTTCGCTCCATTGCTAGCTTATATTCGTCGTCGAACCAGTCGTCCCAAGATAGTCGATGAATATTATACCATGCGCATCCCAAAATATTGATGCTATAACCTTGTCAGCCGAATATTGCGTCTTTGCACGCTTTGGAGTCGGCTCGCCACGTGCAGTCCACTCGGATAACGATCGTTTTGAGCCATATTTCATACATTGTCACATATCGACGCATAAATTCGGGGTTTTTTATAGGGGAGGAGCTTCAAACACGACTCAACTCATTGTTTTGATCGATTGTGAGCTCGCGCGGTAGCCATTTTCAACAGAGCTTTCTTATACCCAAACATTCATACCCGATATGTTCCACACGTTCCTTTGATATTTTTAGCGCCTCAGCTATCTCATTCCGCTTGCTTTGAAGGCTAGGGTTAACTAAAGCAGCATCATCTGTGTGTTAGCCTACGAACTTTCAAGCCCCCCCCTGGTAGTAAAATACACAGTAGTGATATTAGATGGGACTCGCATCCACTAATTAAGTCACTGGTTGGTTTTTTTACTTTCAACTCTTGTATAGGAGGGATATTTAATTGCTTAGGTAGGAATACACAAAAATCCCTTTCTCTCGCTGTAGCAGCATCAAAGCCCGATTATTCTTTGTTAGAGTCGAATATGACAGAATCACTACATTTCATTGCAGATGCAAACCATATAATCTTTAATCAATTATTTTGTAAGTTATGTTTTCGCCGACATGTACTTGTTAAACTTGTTAAGCAGTTAGGTGAGTTTCAAAGGTTTAAAACGGGCACATTTTTACGATTTTTTATATAAGCAATGAAAATTTTATTCATTAAAATACTCAAACAGTTTATCATATGAAATTTACATATTTGATCAGAACTTGCTAAAAATTTTTTTTAAATAATTTTGAAAATTCAGCCATGGAATATAGTCATGTTGGGTCTCAAATGAAAAGTCTTAATTAGTACTTTTCGATACCAGTCTTAGTTTTGACATTTGTTGGGAAGGTGGGGAGTGCGAAATTGCCCAACTAAAAAATCCGAAAACAATCATGAAGCTGGATGTACCTACTCACCACATCGATATTTGCTCAAATTAACTTAATAAAGTTTAAAGAGTGTGCATAGATCTAGATAGGATCTACGCTGTTGTAGGAAGGGGAGGTTCAGAAAGCGGAGGCGGGAGGGCTAGTCCACACGAGGAAAGCTTTTAAAAAAGAGGGAACGGGTGAATTTACGTTGCACATTTTCAAGGGCAAGACAATCACAGTTACGGGACGGTGACCAGATCATGGAGCAATACTCGAGGAGTTATTGTCGAAAGTGAGGAAGTGAGTGGAGGAATTTAAGCAGGATAAGGAATGTACGTTAAGAGAGTGGGAGAAAGAAGTGGGCGAGGATTTTAGGGAGTAGCACATAGAGTGACAGTTTCTGACGTTTAGCGCTAAACCATTAGTCGAGCACCAACGAACCAGAGTGTTCAGGTTAAATTGAAGGGTTCGTAGGCTAACACACAGTCCATAGGCGATATAGCGGAAAACAGCTTAAGGTCGTCTGCATAAAGCAAACAGGGACAAGTAAGAAGGAGAGGAAGGTCGTTAATAAAAAATAAAAATAACAAAGGACCCAGAATAGATCCGTGTGGGACGCCAGAAGAGGAGGAGAAGGAGTGGGAAATACACCCGCCAAAAGAGACGCGGCAGGATCGGTTGGAAAGGTAAGAGGCAAGCCATAAAACAAATGGTATGGGAACGTTTAGGGACGAGAGTTTGGATAGAAGTATCTTGTGATTTACAGTGTCGAAGGCTTAAGGGAAGTCAGTGTAAATGGTATGCACTTCTTGCCGTGAATTTAGACATTTGGCGACAAAGTTGGTAAAGTCAAGCAGGTTGGAGGCAATGGACCTACGTTTAACGAAGTCGTGTTGCTCTTTCACTATGTGTTGGCCAAAGCGGGCGGACAACCAGTCGCTGACATATCTTTCCAGGATTTTGGAACAGGAGGAGAGGAGGGAAATGGGACGGTAATTCTCAGCAAGCGAAACGGGATAGTTTCTTTCACACCTGAAGGGTTGGGCTTCCGGCTTCGCGACTTGTTTAATAACTGTATGGCCTTGAAGAAATTACTTAAAATAGAAGAAGTAAACCTTCGTTCAAGCAGGCGAGCAGAGAGGGTGCAAAATTCGAAGATCGGTTCATAACTTTTTGAGATATTGTGAATACCGATTTCCAAAATGGTTTCGAGAAAAAACGATTAAATGTTTAATTCAAATGACAGGTGCATTTTCGTTTACTGCAGCCGCAATATCTAGGGCATCTTTTTGCTATTGTCTGTGACGAACCCTAGCTTCTTGAGTCCCAGTGACAACTTTTTTCCGCTATAATTATGCGATCCTCACAAAGCTCCATCTTGATTTATATTACCGCACTTCACAAAACTAGGAAGTGTTTTTCGTCTTTACCCTGGAGTTTTTTCGCCGACGTACTGGTGAAAGATTCTTCATTTATCTGTGCAGTCTTTGGATTAAAATATGTTTTTTTGTCTATATTTTCTCTGATTTACTAAGTTTATGGATTTTGCAAATCTCGATAAAAATTTACAACGAATACTTATAACTTTATAGACATATTGTGTTATTAAATAAGCAAAGCAGCAAAAATGATTTTTTGAAATTTTGAAACGCATATAACTCCCTAATCGTTGCGCGTACTTCATGCTATTAGCCAGAGTAATTGTAACAAAGCATTGATATGACTAACATGAAAATCTGAAACTCAAAATTTAATTTCTGTGTATTATCAAAATAAATTTGTAAACAGGTTGATGCGAGCGATGGCTGATCACACTCGTCTTGCTCCGGCGATGCGCATTGAACGTTTGAAAGCGTTTAATCAACGTTTATACAACACTCCTGCCAGTATCGATGTGCTAGGATCGTGGGATATGACGTTGGATAAAAATTTGGTTGAGTTGCCGGGACGTATTCTAAAGCAAGAGAATATTGTTTTCGGGAATGCGAAAAGGTAGGACGTGATCGAAGTTTTTATCATTCAGTTTCAAAAAACTCGAAATCCGATCTCTAGAGTACCAGCTGGCGAAGAAGCAGATTGGACTCGCGAATTCCGCAATAATTCCATGTTTTTGTCAGTTGCGTTGAGGAAGTGGTGCGTAGTAGTTCCGCAAAGGAGTACTCGCGAGGCAAGAGAGTTTATTCGGTGTATACGACAGGCGGCGCAGGGCATGCGAATGGAAATGGAAGAACCCCAAGTGTAAGTAATCTCTATGAGTTAAATATTTGTAGATGATTTGAGAGGACTGGAAAGTATTCAACACTTTTATGTTAAGAAAGTGAATTTCTATGTTTTTTAAAACTTGCGATTCGAAGATCTTCTTGCAGACGGGGTGCTGTAAGCAAAACATGTTCAATGTATAATTTATTGCCGCCAACCAGGGAAATATACCAGAAGTGCTTGCTATCAATTAGTTTGTAATTTCTGGTAAAAAGAATGAAAGATGTGTAGCGGTTCTTGCATTGAAAATGTAATGCAGTGATAGATAGATGAAGGTGAGAGGAGTTTGAGTCTTGGTATTTATCTTTCAAGACTTGAATGATGAATTTCAAGTTTCTTTTCTTAGAGTTTGCATAGTAAAACCTTAGTTTTGACATTTATTAATGCTGAATTTGATCGAAAATGCGCATGAAAACGACTCCTTCATATCCTTTATGGGGTTATTGGATAGTTGAGTTATGCTTAGGTCCCACTGACTATTATCCAATCAAATATTTGTTCACCAGAGTAAGAAGAAAGATTTAAGGTTTTCTCGTGTTCTTTTTACAGTATAGAATTACACGACGATCGTAATGCTACGTATATTCATGCTATAGAACAGTGTTGCGGTTCAACTGATCCTCAATTGGTTATGTGTGTTGTGCCAAATAATAATGCGGAAAGGTAATTAGGAAATGTCTATTAAAGAATTGTTAGATTTCAAAAATGAATTTTACGTTCACAGATATGGCAGTATCAAGAAAAAAACCACTCTCGATCGAGCAATACCGACGCAGGTGGTTGTTTTCCGCACGATTGCTCCGAAACGAGGATCGACCCGAGGTTTGATGTCAATTGCTACGAAAGTAGTTATACAGATGAATTGTAAGCTAATGGGTGCTCCATGGAACATTGAACTTCCGCTGAGCGGACTTATGACAATTGGTTTCGATGTATGCCACAGTGCTCGCGACACAAGCAAATCATATGGGGGTATAGTCGCTACAATGGACTTGAAGTCATCGGCGAGATTCTACAGTGCGGTATCTGTTCACACTAAAGGCAATGAGTTGTGCACGGAAATTTCAATAAATGTTGTGAAAGCTCTGCAGGAATATCGCAGGTTGCATGGCACTTTGCCTGCTCGAATCATCCTCTACCGAGATGGAGTTGGTGAGGGTCAATTCCATCAGGTAGCTAAAATCGAAAGTGAAATGATACGGAACAGACTAAATGAGATATATGCAAATGCACAAGTAGCCGAGGGTCCACGATTCGCATTTGTTATTGTTTCCAAACGTATAAACACTCGTTACTTCTTAGACAGAGGGAATCCTCCACCAGGAACAGTTGTTGATGATGTTATCACTCTGCCTGAGCGTTACGATTTCTTCTTGGTATCTCAGTCGGTTCGTCAAGGAACCGTGACACCTACTCACTACAGTATTGTTGATGACAACATTGGGTTGGATCCGGACAAAATGCAAATCCTGACGTACAAAATGACTCATTTATACTACAATTGGTCCGGAACCACAAGAGTTCCTGCCGTATGTCAATATGCTCATAAATTGGCTTTCTTGGTGGCGCAGAGCATTAACCAACCTCCTTCAAATTTATTGGAGAAACAATTGTACTTTTTGTAAAAAGTATTCAGGTTTTTTCGAAATATTACTATCCGTGTTTAACGGACTTATTGAGTTTTTGTTGTTTATTACAATGACATTTTAGTTTTTACTTTTTTTGATTACAAAGAAGAGAGCTATTAAAATTCGATTTTTGTTATTTTATGATATAAGTTTTGAAAATTGAATGTAACACTTCCCAAGCAATTGGAAATTCAACTTTTGGACGGAGTTGGTCCAAAATATCAAGCGCCGTTTGTACTTGAAAAACATGCTGGGTTTGATGCCTTCCTGTATGTGATATACGCCGTTTGAAAGTTCGGAATGAATTCCAGAAGTGATTTATAGGGAAAAACATGGACTTTTAACTTCTTAAGTGCATGGAGATATCCAACTAGTTGGAATGAAAGCATATGATGCGAAAAGTTGTGTTGATTACACTCGCATCATGCTATCAACATATTCCACATCAAAAATGTTTGTATTTTAATCTTCCATGTCCAAGTTGCTGGGAAATGTCACAAAATTGATTACGAAATATTTGATAAATATATTTGTTTACACGAGTAATTTAGTTGTAGTGCTACGCAGAAACTATCAGTGATAAGTATTGCACGGGAAGAATACCATGCTATGTGATCGGAGAGGTCCTAATCACCCAAGGTACAGGAAAAGTAGAATTCGAATGTTTCCTAACAAATTTTCGAAAGTTCTTATTGTTGAAATCTCAGAGGGATTTAGTTCTATAATGTATGACTTTGTTAGTTTACCCCGAACTACTACCTCCTTTTACATAAACTCGAAATTTGAAGTCAGATTAAAGTTTAGAATTTTTATATAATGAAAATATTTGAATGAGACAATTTTTTGAGATAAACCAAAAAAAAATGTTAGAATTTGCAGTAATATTTGAATGAAAAAATGGGGAGGGATATACGATGTCTCGAATCCAACGGTTGCTGCTTGTAAGAGCGACCAAGAAGAGCATTTTATTATAGTTCATTTCACATTCTTGCTTTTATATGTACAAATGAAATTCCTTGAATTTTATTTTTGTTTTTGCTTTTATATGAAGGATACAAAGTAATGAGTGTATTACCAACTTAATCTCGCTAGCCATACCATTTATATATACATTTATATTTGAATGAATAAATCAGTTTATTTTTTGATAGAATTAAAATATGCATTTATTATTTTGTCGCTTAGAAATTAGAAAATTTTCATCAAGTGGTGGTATTATTTAGAGTACATAGGTGCGATGACTGCCGAAATGCAATGATTTTAGGTATGTGATTGAATATTTTGCTGGCTGCGTTGATTATTGAGTCATTAGCTATTAAGGCATATACTATAGTCTCTTCAACAGCAGTGAAATTAGGACCAGTTCTAAGTTTGTTTATACATAATCAGGTTATGACGCTTTCAAGTAATTTTCCGATATCACTCCACTGGAATTTTTGCAAATTATCAGGTGAGTAGAAAATTCAGTCGCTTTGAGAAAATTGAATCCAGACTATATTTAACCAAGTCGGAATACCATAAGCTGGACGCTTCCGATATAAAGGTTTTGTGTTCGTTCATCTTGTTGCACATTTTTCCATTCCATTCAAAACATTCCTTGCTATATTTCCAAACTCTATATTTCCAAACTCGTAACTCTGTCGTTCATGGATGTATAATAATAATTTCGCGTAAATACAGAATTTTTATCTCCATAACTTTGCTAATAATAGTTGGATTTCCTTGAAACTCCAAAATAGTAGTATATTACAGTAAAAATTCAGAAAAGTTAACCTGCTTGTTTTTAGGCCTTTCAGTTTTTGTGAATTATCAACTTTATAGGAACATTAATATACATACATCCTTTTCTTTTTCTTCAGTCTTTGTCCCGTTCACAAGCAGGGTCGGCTCGTCGTGATCGGCTTCGCCATTTGGCTCTATCGAATGCCTGATCTGGGTACAATCTCGAAGCTTTTAAATCCCCATCTAGCGTATCAAGCCACCGTTGTTTAGGTTAGGTCTGCCTTTTGGTCGTTTACCATCGACTTTGATGTTCAGACCAATCTTGGCAAGTGAATTCTCGTTGGCACGAATTGCGTGACCATACCATCGAAGACGCCTCTCTCGCAACTTTTCCACGATCGGTGCAACCCTATAACGATCGTGGGTATCCTCATTTCGGATGTGATCCAAACGTGTAACGCCACTAGTCCAACGTAACATCTTCGTCTCCATCACCGCAAGACGCCGTTCATTCATTCAACTAATATACATACATACAATAACAAATATGTAGCAAATTTAAATATAATACTTTAGACCTTTTTCGTATGTATTCATACGATGGCTCATTCGGGAGTGAACAGTTCTTGTGAAGAAATATCTTCGGCGTTTTAAAATAAAAAGTGAAAATAGGACAGTTGCTTTCACGTTGATGTAAGACCCACCATACTTTCCATATCTTCGTATTCTATTAGGTTGTTGCATATGAAATGGCAGTTTTGGCAATCAATTGAAGTTAGTTGCGATTTTGGTGTATCAAACCACCACCAGTTGGCCCTGTTGGTATTGAATATTGAAGTATAAGTACTCCTACATTTAATCAAGGAGTCAGTTCAGTTTTGACCATTGCTGGGATAACAGGGAATAGAAAGGAAAAAAAGGATGGAAAAGAGCCAAGAACAAATACTTTTTCTGTATGAGTTCAAACTCGGTGATAAAACGACGGAGGCGACCAAGAACACTAACAGCGCATTCGGAGCTGATACGCTAACCGAACGAACCACACGGCGGTGGTTCGAAAAATTCCGATCAGGCGACGTAAGCCTTTCAAGTAAGCCACGTGGGCATCCAGAACCATCGATTGACAACGACGAGCTGCGTTTGCTAGTCGAATCCGACACACGTCAGTCTGTGAGGGACATTGCATAGAAACTGGGCGTACACTATTCGACAGTTTCCTGGCACTTGCAACAACTTGGAAAGGTGAAAAAGCTCGACAAATGGGTTCCGTATGGCCTTACGGAGCAAAGCATGGCGCTTCGAATAGAAATTTGCAGTTCTCTATTCACCCGCAACAGAACCGATGCCTTTTTGCACAGAATAGTGACATGTGATAAAAGGTGGATATTATACGACAATCGTCGCCAATCAGTACAATGGCTAGATGCTGATGAGCCACCGAAGCATATGCCGAAACCGAGCCTCCATCCGAAGAAGGTATTGGTGACTGTTTGGTTGTCTACAGCTGGAGTTATCCACTATTCTTTTTTGACACCTGGAGAAACGATAAATGCACAGAAATACTGTGGCCAACTCGAGGAAATGCACCAAAAATTGAGTATTCAACGGCCGAGGTTGGTCAACAGAGATGGTGTGATATTCCTTCACGACAATGCACGACCTCATGTTTCCAGAACAACGGTTCAAAAGTTGAACGAATTGCAGTATGAGACTCTGCCTCATCCACCATATTCACCGGACCTTTCACCAACCGACTACCACTTTTTTAAGCATTTGGATCACTTTTTGGGCGGAAAAACAATTTAGGAACGAAAAGGCTGTCAAAATTGCCTTCGACGAATTTATCAACACATGACAGTTGGACTTCTACGAAACTGGCATAAATGCTCTTGAATCTCACTGGGAGAAGTGTTTTGAATCGACTGGCACCTATTTTGATTAAATAAATAAATTTGGGTAAACTTTACAGTCGTTTCAAATTTTAGTATAAAAACGGCCATTTGATTTGCAACAACCTAATATCTTCTGAAAAGTTTTCCTGGAAATTTGCACTCCTAGAAACACTACACTAACACTAGAAAATTGCACTCCTAGAAACACTAAAATTCATTGCTCTCGATTGCCCGAAACGACTTATTCTACCTTTTAAAGATGCAGTATTCTTCGGCATTTGTTAAGGTACGACCCCAAACAGCGCAACTGCCGCGACGCGACATCCCTATATTACGGCAGCCAACTGTAAAGAAATGCGCGTTTTGACATTTCAACGGATATAAATTAAAACTGAAAAATCGTAGCAGTCAACTGAATTTATTATATGGAAATAACACGCGACGCTGCAAAATATTCTCTGCCAGGCAAGAAGACTATGCATAGAAGGTGAACATTTCCAAAAAAAAGCAGGACAAAAAATGGTTTGAGGCCGAGTCAATAAATTGTGTGTCGTATTTTCCTAGTGATTCTGTGCGTCCCAACCCCTGTAACTAGGCAACCAGCTACAAACAACCAATACATACATAAATACAATAGGAAAATGGCATTCCAATATTATTCAGATCGCCGCCTTCTACGATTGGTTTTGGCACCAAACTGGACAATTTCTATATCAAACGCAGCCAGATGCACTAACGCCATCATACAAATGGGAACCAATCCCAATGATGTGCAGAACCCAACTGCGATCCTAACTGAAAATCCCCGCCTACCGGACGCTGTATTTTTTTACCCGTAAAACTTCAAGGCTTACCTAGGCAGCTTCGTCTCCTGTGATTGCTACCTAAAAAATCATATAAAGATATTTTGACAGGCAGTGCAGCTTGTGACCGCGTCACGTAGCGTAAATACCACCGTACTTTTAAGCGCATCTGCGGCATAAACAATGTACATGTTTTTACAAGCGGCTTGCACATACATATTTCATAACAGTTAATACCGATTACATTATAATAATCGTTGGCGCAACAATCCATAAATTTCAGAGAAAGCGAATAAGATCCGGTGCTCAGAATAATATCCAATGTCGAAGCGTTGCCTGTTGTTAGAGCACAGGATTACAGTACCTTTAGGAGGCAATGTGGTCAGCATTGTGCTTGTCCGTGAGTATTACCCTGATTTTACTCAGGTACTCATTCACAGCTGGGTCGACTGATATCCGTCGTCAAGTCACGACCTTCCGTACGATAGCCTAAACTAATACTGTCCAGCCTAATTCCTACCGATTCGTTTGCTTATATTTATAGCAACACCCGTTCCAGTGGAATATTTTCGAGCGTTCCTATGCCACACATATAGCAGATGAGATAACTTATCAGACTCTCACTTATAATACATATATCGATTTTGTTAAACATATATCGGCTTATTAAAAAATGTCCCATAATGTTTCGAATTGTACATTTAATACCAATAGTTTCAGGAACGGCCAAGGTGAGCTAGCATATTAAAATTATGCCGGGATAAAAATGCCAGGATAGTGGTCAAAGGGTAGTATAGGTCCCAGGGCGCAACTGGTCCACCAGGTTGGGGGTTGGGTAGGGTTTACAACCCTACACGGAAAACCGAAGTTACGAAGCCACAACAGGAGCCTCGGACTGGACGGATTACGCAACGACGAACCCGGCAAAGACAAAGGAGTAGCGATTTGCGCATTTTCTCATGGAACGTGCGCTCCCTGTGCAGAGATGAAGCTGCTGAGCAACTAGCCGACACCCTCACCCAATACAGGGCTGATGTAACAGCGTTACAGGAGATGCGTTAGACAGGGATCGGTTTCCTGGAGAAGAGTCACTACACCATATATTATAGTGGCCATCCAGTAAACAATGTGTTCAGAGTAGGTTTCTTGATAATAATAATAGCCAAGTAGGGAAGGAGCCAGTATTCAGGCGATACGTTAGCTCAAAATACAAATTATAACGGACTGCGAATTATTGAATTAGCAATGTCACACGAAATGGTTGTTGGAAGTACCTGGTTTCCGCGGAAAGAGGTCCACAAACATACATGCGCCTCTCCAGACGGGACCACTTCCAACCAAATTGAACACGTGTTGATCGAACGCCGCCACCTCTCAGCCTTGATGAATGCCAGAACATATACGTGCGCCAATATAGACTCGGATCACTATCTCGTTGGCATGGTGTTCCGAGCTCGAATAACAACACCGTCCACAATTCCCTCTGACAATCAGGTGAGAGTTAACACTGAAACCATCCACAACGCAGCCCTCCGCAACATCTATAAATGGGAATTGGATGCTGCAATAGCCGCAGTCAACAGAGATTCTGGATATGAAGCATCAACAAATGATCTTCACTTGACCTCAGCCGCAAAAAGAATCGGAACGGCTGTTTTGACGATGAATGTAAGCTAGCAATGGGATGGAAGAATACTGCATATCGAGTAATGCTGCATTCTCAAAGGACGCGGACACGCGCGGAGACTTATCACGAACTCCGGTGAGCGGAGAAGCTATTACACAGACGGAAAAAGGAAGTCTGGGAGAACCAACAGGTCTATGAATTCGAAAAGTACAGGTAGTAACCGCACCAGGCACACAAGTTTTACCAATAAGTCAGCAGGACAAATACTGCCACCACCAAGTATAGAAGAAATAGTCCGTGCAATCCATCGTCTTAAAAATCATAAGTCGCCAGGAGTCGATGGAATTAAAGCCGAATTGGTTAAATAAGGAGGCGATCAATTACAACAAGTGGTTCATCAACTTATGCTCAAGGTGTGGCACAGCGAATCAATGCCTGACGACTGGCAAAGAGGCATTATCTGTCTCATACATAAAAAGGGAGATATAACACAGTGCAGCAATTATAGAGGTATCACGTTGCTGAGTACCATCTATAAGATATTCTCCGCTATCTTGCTAGGCCGGATAGCCCCATATGCCCAGAACATCATTGGCCCATACCAAAGAGGCTTCACTCCAGACAAATCAGCAACAAATCAGATTTTCTCTCTAGGGCAAACTCTTGGAATATGGACATATTCCACGGTTGCGCACGGTTGTTGGCAGCCAACAGAGCCAGGTTAGGACGCCAGACAGCTTTTAGGAATATCGCGCAAAACCGGGATGTCTGGAGTTCCTTATTAAAACAGGCCTAGACCGGATACTGGTTGTTGCGCCGTTGATGATGATAAAAATGCAAGGAATCGCAACGTTTGTTTTCATGTGGTATGGCGATGAATCTTATAAATAAACTTTTACAATTGGATGCAATATAACCTCGCTAATTTAAAGATAAGACGGTGCCAGTACATTATTATAATTCAAAGAAAGATTGTATAAGTCATACAATTATATTTGGAATTAAAGTCTATTTGATTTTGCTTATAGTGGACAATGCCAGCTGCCTGTGCCCAACAAATCACTAATATTGGTGTTGTTTTTTGGGCTCCAAATACAATAAGTTGTTTGAAAGCGTTACTGTACACACTTTGCACTAAAACATCTTTTAGTTTTAGAAAGTGGCTTTCATTTAATTTTGCAAAATCAACTTCTACACCAGAAGCTTCAAAACTTATTGAAAGATTTTGGCGGTTGGTTGCCCCCATCAGAGTACTAAACGGTTTCAAAAAAAGCGAGGTTCAATTTGAATAATGTTGCATTTATTGACGAAGTCTGTATTTCAGAATGTTAAATACTGTGGAGGGATTACACATTCGGAAATTGTGATAGAAGTGACAGAGTGCAACACCGAAAAAACTTAAAGCGATAACGAAAACAAAAATCTCCAGAAATTGAAAGTACAAAGGTAATTTCCTCATATGGTGACGCATTATCTGCACTTGCTGTTCTGTAAAAATATTTTCATGATAATGAAAATATTCATTATGAGCACCACGATCAAAGATCACTGAATTTCTTAAATGATTTAGTTTTTTTTCTGTTGTTTGTATGAATAATTTCTACGGTTATTCTTTTCTTGTCAATCACTTTTCATTATGCGAAATACCGATACACTAAAACATGCTTCTGTTGTAATCTTTCCTCTTCTGGATGTACCCACTACTTCTTCTTCTTCAGCCTTTGTCCCGTTCACAAGCGGGGTCGGCTCGTCGTGATCGGCTTCGCCATTTGGCTCTATCGAATGCCTGATCTGGGTGCAATCTCGAGGCTTTCAAATCCCCATCCAGCGTATCAAGCCACCGTTGTTTAGGTCTGCTCTTTGGTCGTTTACCATAGACTTTGATGTTCAGACCAATCTTGGCAAGTGAATTCTCGTTTGCACGAATTGTGTGACCATACCATCGAAGACGCCTCTCTCGCAACTTTTCCACGATCGGTGCAACCCCATAACGATCGCGGATATCCTCATTTCGGATGTGATCTAAACGTGTGACGCCACTAGTCCAACGTAGCATCTTCGTCTCCATTACCGCGAGACGCCGTTCATTGTCTTTTATGGTCGGCCAACACTCAGAACCATAGAGAGCGACTGGACGGACAACATTGCGGTAAATTTTAGATTTGAGACGTTCGTTGATACGTCGATCACAAAGGACACCAGTTGTGGAACGCCACTTCATCCAGGTTGCGTTAATGCGTGAAGCAATTTCATAACGCAGCTCTCCATTGGCTGATAGCGTTGACCCGAGGTATTTAAATCGCTCAGATCTGGGCAGATCACTGCCGCTGACAGTGATTGTGCCTGTTTCATGGGGATCGGTCGTCAAAAATTCAGTTTTGTTTAAATTCAATCTGAGACCGTGTTGCATGAGGCGATCATTCCATTTTTGAACAAGTTGCTCGAGATCATTTTTGCTATCAGATGCTAGGAAAACATCATCTGCATAAAGCAGTGTGTAGGGCGCTGGACGTTGGATATCCCGTGTGACGGTGTCCATAACGAGGACAAAGAGATGAACTCCAACAGAGACACGAAGCGGTTTTGATACACCCCCCATACTTCGAACTTTACTTTTCGGATCGTGGTAGAGCAATTGAACCCAGCGCACGAGTTCTTCTGGCACGAAGTGTTGTCGTAAAGCATACCAGATGAGTTCGTGTGGTACACGGTCAAACGCTTTCTCTAGATCCAGAAAGGCAATGTAAAGAGGGCGATGCTTCTCACGATGTTTCTCCATGAGTAACCGCGCAGCGTGTATTGCGTCAGTAGTTCCGCAGTTCTTGACAAATCCGGCTTGATTCACGGTTATTTCAACGATTTCGCGAATACGGTTGTCAAGAATGCGTTCAAAAATCTTCATGGTATGGGAAAGTAACCGGATCGGACGGTAATTTGAACATTCTGCTGGGCTACCTTTCTTTTTCCATATTGGAACAGTGGTACTTTCTTGCCAGTCAGATGGTGTTCTTCCTTCCTGAATAACCCGGTTAAAGAATTCACTCAGCCACAGTGTTGGGTCCCAGCTCTTTGCTTTCCAGAGCTCAGATGCGATGTCGTCAGGTCCTGTTGCTTTCCCCGATTTCATTTGTTTTATTGCCTCCTCGACTTCAGTTGCGCTGACTGGTGGAACTGCTCCAAATGTCGGCAATGATTGTGGAAGTGGAGGATGAGCAAATTCTTCAGTTGAAATCTGCTCGAAGTATTCTCGCCATCTATCCGTCGCGGCTCGACGATCAGTAAGCAAAGTACCGTTCTTGTCATTAACACAACAGAAGTGTTCGATATCCTGTGTGCGTTCATCACGGCTTTTAGCAAGTCGGTACAGATCTCTCTCGCCATCCCGAGTGTCCAGTTTATCGTAAAGATTTTTGAAATGGTTCGCTCGGGTGACAGCGACCGCTCTCTTTGCTTCCCGGTTGGCATTCTTATAAATTTGCCAATTAGCAGGCGTTTTATCGTCGAGAAATTTGTGGTAGAGGCGTTTCTTTTCACGGACTTAAACCTACCATAGTACGTTAGTAAGATCTAAAATCAATTCTTCTTTCTGAATAGGGCTTTGTGCGATTTCAATGTGACCGATCCAACCGGTTGAATCGAAATGAATGAGACGCGTATGAAATGATACACTGTTATATCCCAAAATCATATCTTTATTTACACATGATATTTTCCTAACAGTAGATAATATGATCTGCATTCGTACCAAATCCATTGATACGCATTCTAAATAATTTCAAAAGAACTAGAAAAATTCATCTGCTGTGGTCAACTTAAGTTAAAAATAAAATATGCGAAAGGCAGAGATACATAATAAAAATAAGATGCAAACAAAAGACAAAACAAAATTATTTTTCTTTAAAGTTTTGCCTCACCCCCTGGGCCTAGTCAATCCTGATTACAAACAGCCATAGCTTCATCTTTCTCTTCTAGCAGTTCCTTTGCAGTGATGTCCAACTTTCCTTTCGAGAAATCATCGATAGACAATCCTTGAACAATGGACCATTTCTTATCGCGAATTTCAACTGGGAATGAGAAGACAATATCCTTGGGCATTCCATAGCTTCCATCCGATACAACTCCCATTGAAACGAATTCACCAGCTGGAGTGCCATTCCACCAATCGTGCATATGATCGCAGGCAGCCTTAGCGGCTGACATGGCAGAAGACATCTTTCGTGCAGAAATCACGGCAGCACCACGTTTTTGCACTGTTGAAATAAAATCTCCTTGGAGGTAAGCAGCATCGCCAATTGCATCCCAGGCAGATTTGCTTGCGCCATTCACTGTGACTACTGCATGCTTTGCATCAGGGTATTGTGTTGAAGAATGGTTTCCCCAGATGATGACATTCTTAACAGCATCCACTGGCAATCCCAATTTGCTTGCAATTTGGTATTTAGCACGATTCTGATCCAATCGGGTCATGGCTGTGAAATTCTCTTTTGGAATTGATGGGGCATAATGAGAGCAAATGATGGCGTTTGTGTTAGCTGGGTTTCCAACGACCAGCACTTTAACGTCCTTGCGGGCAAATTTATCAAGAGCTTCTCCTTGGACTTTAAAAATCTTAACATTTGCACTGAGGAGATCTTTACGTTCCATGCCTTCTTTACGAGGCATAGCACCAACCATGAATGCCGCGGCGGCATCTTTAAAAGCAACAGCTGGATCACTTGTGGGGACGACCTTGTTGAGAAGGGGAAGCGCACAATCTCCAAGCTCCATAACGACACCTTCTAGAACTCCCATCATTGGTGGAATGTCGAGTAGGTGCAAGTTGATGCGTTGTTGTTTGCCAAACACCTCACCACGTGAGATCATGTAGAGCAAGGAGTAGGCGATTTGCCCAGCTGCACCGGTGACGACAACGGTAATTGGTTCCGACTGGAAAGGAAAGAACAAATAAGATTTCATTTATTAAGACGCATATGAATGTGATAACGTTGACTGTGCAACTTTTTATCAAAAGAATTTTCGATCTACGAAAGTGTATACAATTTATCAAACTCTGTCGTTATATTAATTGATATATTGACTGTTTTAGTCAATTGATTATTTAGTTCAACTATTTATGAGATTCATTACCATTCTAGCAGTTTTGCCGTAGAAATTCGTGGTTTCCTTGTCTGTGATATTTTCGAAGATAATGGGTAATAATATATGGGCGGATAAAGTTATTGTCAAGATGATTGTAAATTGAATTGGGTATTCAATGTATGCCTGCCGGTATAAAGTAGTTTTTTTTCAAGAAGTTTTGTATAGGAAAACAATATAAAACTGAGATAATTTCAACAATCAATGTGGCGAATCAGAGGGTATTGAATAACCGATAGTATTTCATCTGAACCTAGGTTTTGGAATCTTTTAGAGCTCTTCATTTCTAGGCCGTGACGGTATATTAAAAGGCAATGTGGTAACGCATTGCGCTCGCTTGTGATTATCACTCTGATTTGCTTACGGTATACATTGACAGCTGAAATAACTGATATCCCTCCCTCTGCCACAATTGAGACTTGAATCGTAACCTTCTACTATTTCGGAAGCTAAAGATCCTAACAATAAACTATCCGCGAAAATTATTATAGAATATATTGTGTCGAACGATATATCTTTAGGATTCTCAATTTATTAGAATGTGTGCTGGGAAATGAACTTTGAGATATTCTTTATTAGCTCCATAGATAAATCGCGATACTTCCTTAGTTCAGAGTTTAGAACGGTTAGAGTCACTTTAGACAAACTACACTACTGAGTGGCGATTGTGAGACTTATTGATACTAGAGCCATAGTCGATTGTTTGGCGGGGGAAATTTTTTGGAAGCTCTTTGACAAAGACAATGTTTGAGTTCGTTGTATGTAATGTTGGTCTCGAGATTCATAACTATACATTTCAAAGAATATCAGCAAATTCCCAACTTCGTAGTAAAAGGTTTTTTCGTTATCACACATTTGCTGAGTTAGTATTAATATTTCGAACGCCGTATTGTGATAAAGTTCACTTTGGAAAAATCGGTGGTGGTTGTAAAAATATTTAACAGGACTCTACACCCCAAAAAATCTCACGACTTGATTTAGAAGGGGTTGGTGCATTATCTTGAGACAATGACGATTGATGACGAAGTCAACACGTTCACTAAATGAAAATCTTTTGAAGTCCCTCCAGCGTTTAAAAGCCTCCTTCAAGCTATAATTGATCTTTTAGGATAAATTGATGGAAGAATGTTTTTATCTCTCACGAAGTACGAAGATGGAGTTAATAGTGGGTTCGAGAAAGGGTTGTCGTAAGTCGTTTCAAAAGTGTAGGAGATAAATTTTTTTCTTCTTAAAGCCAATTCAGTGGAAGGTAGAGAATGTCTGATGATGAAATTGGATCGCATATGAACTGAAGCAGAGGTGTGTTGAACGCCGATTTTACAAGTGTGAAATGTAGCTTGCCAGGCATAAAACAAAGTGTTTTTTGCATTGTATAGTCATTGCTGATGAAAAATAGATTCACTACCATAACTCCAAAAAATCATAAATGGCGTCAGAGATGAAGCCTTATCTGTATGCTGCTAGGACGATGTGGAAAGAAAACCGGATAGCGATAGACCTTGTTTTGAATAAAAGATAAATTCTGTTTTTATAATAAATGCCCAAATTTTCATATAAACAAGTTACGAAATTGGAAGCTTAACAGTTGCATTTGAATAATAATTTAAAATTCGATTGTGTACCATTTTTAAGCAGCAAAGTGCTTTATCAATTACAGTTAGGAGTTAAATATTATTACCAAATGTGAAGAAATTCGCCTTAAAAAGAAACAAGTCGGGAAATTGGAAGCTAGACGCTTCAGGTATGAAAGGTTTTGTTTGCTTCCTCTGTGGGTACATTTGAGTGCGGAGCTATCCCATTTGTACGTTGCTTAGTATTTTGGTTTGCAGTAAATTTACACGAAAAAGACAGTTTTAAGCTACTGTAACTTTATTAGTAATAGTACGAACTTGGTCAAACTTGGGGATATCATGCTCCAAACTATAGTCTATATTATTGCGAATTGTAACTCTAGAATAAACTTAAGGGGGATTTCTATTCGATATACTATACCATATCGATATGAAGAGTAGTTTGGGATCTGGGCACCGTATAGAGGCAGCTCCGCACTCCCCGCTTTTCCAACAAATTTGAAAACAAAGATCGGCTTCGGAAAGTACTAATCGACTTTTCACTTGGTACCCAATATGACCATATTCGGTGAAAAAAAGTACACCCCTCTTTTGCAGATTATGCTTACTGCATTGTGGTCGTTCTCATCTTCTCATCGAATTTTGTGTCAATCGGTTGAGCCGTTTCTGCGAAGAGTATGGGTGACAGACAGACAGACATTGAACTGATTTTAATAAGGTTTTGTTTGTAAACAAAAAAGGGCTTATTTAATAGCGGCAAAGGATAAAAAGTCTGGAGAGAAGTAGGTTCTTCATGTATGGGATTTTTATATTTCACTCGAATGTCAATTATTCTCGTTAATTATGACGTCACCATCTAATTTGTAAGGCTTAAATTCGCACGAAATTGATAACTTTGAACTGCCAGATTTTCACCAAACTTAAGTTTATTTAAGCAGATTTCGAAATGGAGCATATTTTGAGGCTTAGATTTCATTTAAGCGCTTGGCCCTATTTTTTTTCAGATTTTCGGGTTGAGTAGTTTCCGATAATGAGTCCTGTCTCACTTTAAATTTGCACAATTTTACCCCTCACTAACTCATTTTACAATTTACGCCAAAACTAAAATCTGCTAGTGAAAGTACTGATCGATACTAATACAAGAGAGAAAATCCTAGGAAGAGATCGAACAAACCACTCTCAAAATTTATTCAGAGAGAGGAAAAGATAAAACTCGAAAATGCCAAAAGAGGTATGGTCGGAAATGAGTCAGGTCAGTGGGAATTATCGAGGATGGTAAGGGGCTTGGGATGTACAGTATAGTGCAAAACTGGTCCAAAGAATATTACAAACCAAAAAAGTACTTGAAATCTCATTAAATGTGTATTTTATGCACAAAGACGAAATGGCGAATGAAGTTGCAAAATCGCAGTAATTTTGAAAATTAACGAGTCATTTGTGTAAAGGCCACTAAAAACGCAGAAAATAACACAAATAAATCAAAACCTCCCCCCCCTTAAACTCCTCAGCCTTTACCATTATTTTACTATGTAAAGATTATTTGTTCTTTTTGTTCTTATTGAACTAAGATGTATCCTTTCCAATCTGATGGTAAGATACTGAGAAAGGCTCACACTAGAAACGGTTCGATTGGCAGTTGAGGAAACGGTGGAGCATGGTGGCGGTTCTTCGTCTATAAAGGAATGGATCGCAACTTGTAAATTTCGCCCTTTGAAGTGGCGTGGACAGATAACGGATTTCAATTCCATAGAGAATTATTGGTCATATTTGAAACAAAAACTAAATAACCACCAAAGGGCATTAATGAGCTGTGGGACTGCATACTGGATGTACGATAATCGATATCAAAATGTTGCCAAACTCCATGATTCTATGCCAAAAATGATAGAATATTTGATGTCTTCTCAACTTTTATGAAGAACCAAAGTCAAAATATTGCTTTTTGTTTTATCTTATGTAATGCTAGGCTGTGTGGTCGAAAAAATAAACTATTTACCAATTTAATATAGAAAGTTTAGCTATTTTTTTTAACTTTAATTTTCAAAAATTAAAGATATTTTCACTACAAAGCAGACAAGTGGAGGTACCGATTTTATAGATGTGAATGCAAATCAAAGTTATCCAAAAGGCGAAGCACTATCACCGCAAATGTGAAGTACAGTAATAGACTCTTGGAATAGCTAACTAAAATGAGGATATATTATAAATATGCAAAGATAAATATGATAATTCAATCGGGACTGCGAACTGAGAAGGGACATAGAAGTTAAACTAGACCAAAAACTACTCTAAAAGCAAATCAGAATTATAATATATGCAAGAAAGCTATAAGAGCTAACTTGCATAATCCTTAATAAAGATGAGTGTGCCCCAAAAATTTTATGTTGCATATTCACGGCAGTAGCATGGCCAATAATTACCTATCGTGGAGTAATATGGGCGGACAATACCAAACTCGACAGAACAGTCAGTGAGGTAATAAAATCCCAAAGACTGTTTTCTGTGTATAACCTGGAACTGAGAGAACACACCCAAAGATATTCCTGCCGGTCCTTCTGGGATTGATTCCTCTTCATCTTCATATTTTAAGAATATCGATGGGTTTAAACGAGGTGAAAACCGTGCATAAACCAAAGGAAGGTTCACATCCTTTCTAGGCTGTATCTCGAATTGGTGATATCGAAGGACAGCATAAGAATGGAGTTTCACTTCCTTAACAAATTGGAAACACTATTGAACACGGTAGACCGGGAGAGTATAGTAGTGACCTACTGCTCACAGCAGAGCCATCTAGCAGCCCGCTGCTTAAATTCAACGAGGTTAGAGGGCAAATAAACCGGCTAGGAAAATAGTATATCGCAGGGGGGTCGCGGTTCAAATCTCACTGGTGGCAGAGGGATTTGCTATCGTGACTGGATGTCGGATACCAGTCGACTCAGCTGTGAATGAGTGCCTGAGTCAAATCATGATAATAATCTCGGGCGAGCGCAGTGCTGACCACATTGCCTCCTATAGTTTACTGTAGTGTACTGCTATGGTCTTGAATGAAGTGCTTTAACACACTTCAAGGCCCTGATCCAATATGGATTGTTGCGCCAACGATTATTATTATTATTATGGCGCACGGGACCTGGGAAAGAGCTGCTGAAACTATCAGCTCTGTTATCAAACCCCCTCACTTCCACGTGGTAACCGTTCGAAATTCTTTCTTAATGTGCCACCGCACATGAAGAATGATGAAGGTGAATCTCCCGCGCCTAAAATCGGGACAATCTGTGCCAACTGTCCCCGCAGGCTGGGGGTTAAGTAACTCTAACAACTTTACACGGAAGGCCGTCTGTTACGAAGCCAAAGAAAGAGCCTCGTACTAGACCGATACGACTGCAACGAGGGACTTGACAAAGGAAAAGAACTGACGATTTGCGCATTTTCTCATATAACGTGCGCTCTATGTATAGATAGGAAGTTGGCAAGCAGCTAATGCACTGTCAGAATATAGGACTGATGACACCGCGTTACAAAAGATGCACTGGACAGGGACTGGTTTCTTGGAGAAGAGTCACCATACCATATATATATAGTATTCGCCAAAACAAGAGCCCTGCTCTTATTGGTTTTGAAACATAAACGAACTGCTATGCACTCTGCGTGTACAAGACGAATTCCAAAATATAAGCTTCAAAAACGTTCACGCCCTTACAGAGAAGGGTTCTTGAGAAGAAGCATGCAAATGATTTTTACATCCACCTGAAAAACGGACCATTGATACGGCCGTCGTAAAAAGAATCTGAACGATTGGTTCGATGATGAGTGTAAGCTAGCAATGGATTTCGCAAAAGGAAAAAGGAAGTCTGGGAGAACCGAAAGAACTCGAGGACAGAGAGCAGGCACAAGTCAGAAGGATGAAGCCATATATACCCACATGTTTATTCTGTCGAGACAAAGAGCGACGTATGATTTCTAACCATGTGGACATATTGGAATGTTGGTTTAAGGCATGGACCACTTTCTTCTTGGGCATGTTCCCAATACTTTCCAAAAAATGGTGTGACAGATCAATTTCAATCGATATCTTCAGACTCTGCTTCGCGCTTCTATCCTCCAGCGCAGTGTGTACAAAAATTGCGGCCATCGAAACGACTCACTATCGGGTCAAGGTTTTGATTCTACAAGACCTCGTCGGTTTTCATATATTTCTCGGAGACTTGCTCTCTTAACAAGAAAAATCGCGAACCGTTAGCCTTGTTCGAGAGACATTGCCTGAAATGGAGCGATAGCGAACGAAAGGATGGCGAACAGCTACTGAGGGTAGCGAATTGATGGACCTCGGCGGGAAACCGGAATGTCTGTGAAGCAGGTCTAAACCAGAAGAAACAATGGACAGAACTATATTGGGTGGCAATGAAACCTCCATTTATATTCTGCGACGATGCTCGGCGGTTGTGCAATGTAGGAAAACTAACTAATACCAGGCGAAAGGTAAAAACATCAAGAAAAGGGAATCAATCTGAAATTTCTGTCGCTTGTAGGACTAATCAATATACTATGTTATGATAGGCACACTGTAACCATCAAATAGCATAACAGTTCTACAGGACACAGTACAAGCTCCCTTAATATTATTATTATATCCGTGCTCCCTTTAGGTGTTCAGGTGGTCTTCGACAGAAGGGTTGAGAAGGAGGTAATTTGGACCGAGCGGATGTTTCGTGATCAGGAATACTGCAATGAATTCAGTTGTTGGTTCGAATAGTTTTCCAGTGAAGTGAAGGCAAGGGTAAGGTAAAGGTTGATAAGTGCATAAACTGTTAGAAAAAAAAAATTTGAAGGAATAATAACAATCACATACACTGTGTCCATTTGCAACAAAAGAAAATCGTTCGTATTTATGACAGGAAGATTCTTTTCAAGTGGAACAAATCGCATTTTTCGATTGACTAGCATAATCACCTACTCTCAACCTTGAAAGTTAGCAAGGACAATTGGCTTCACATGTTTGCGGCGAAGCGAAGAAGTAAGAATCAATAAATTGGAATCGTTAGTTGCTAGGATGAAATCTTAAGAAAATATATAGAGAATGTTTTAAACATATAAGAGTTTACAAAAAAATGGGAAGTAACCAGAAGCGGTGGAGCTTCAACTAAATATTTTTGTAATATAAAAATAAAATCAAAATTTCGTTATCTCTGTTTGTTGTTGTCTATACGTGTTATCTTTACTTCGCACCTCAAAATCAGGAGGCTTAATCTCAATTTTCTAGAGAAATTCAGTTATTTTCAGATCGAAACGTGTAGATGTTTATAGAACTAAAATTGGTAAAAGTCCGAATACTTTGCATAACACGGATTAAGAAATCTTCCGAATAGTTCAAAACACAGGCTCCCTAGTAACAAAGTTTTCTAATTTTCTACGATATGCTTATCGCTCCACCTGACCTGGTGAATGGCATCTTTCAAAGCTCGTGGTCTGCGTAGGAAGCGTATATTCCAGAATTGGAAATCCGTCAAACGTTTGAGTTGTTATTTTTATTGATCCAGTTTGTTTTGAGGGGTTTATAAAGAAGGGCGTGGCTAACGACAGAATGAATTGCCCTAGACTCGTCACTGTAGTAGCGGAAGTGGTAGTTTATTTTTTTACTTTAATTAGGACGGAACATGAACACATGCTTTGCTACAATGGCGAAACTGAGAGTCTAAACTAATTCTCTAAAAATCTGTGATTTGTTTTCCTGAACGATTCCTATTATGAATTTAGAAAATTCCAGTGGGACAGCTAAAAATTTATTATGGGGCATTATAAGGTTTGATAGGAAGTCACGAAAATACAATATTTCTCTCGATGCCGATAATGTATGGTCATAAAGTAGAAAAAAATTAGAAGCCGTTTGTTTGGAAAGCCACGGGTCATAAACTGATAAAGAAGAGTGGGTGCCATATGTTTCACCACCCATGGAATTGATTGTTGCCTATCTGAAAATAACCGCCTACACATTGAAACCATTTCTAGAAAAGAATGCATATTAGTCCTTCGTCGACTATTCAACAAATCAATGTAAAAACGTTCACCAAAAGTGAATCTAAGGGTGAAGAGTTGCCCCTCCAATGGAGACTGTAATGTAATAAGTGCAAATGGGCATCATAGTTTATTCAAGGTTGATACAATTGCTTCCCCCTAACTTGTTAGCAGTTTAATACTATGTTATGCATTATGCAATGCGCTCGACATTCAAATGAGTGCAGTGTTCTATTATTGGAGATGATTGTCTCCAGTCAGCAACTCATTTCATCGGAGCCTCAGCGAACAAGAACCGTGGCAGCACTTTAGCGAAATAGGGAAATACTTCTATTCAGAATTATTACAACTGATTAGATTATAGTTATTAGTATCGTTGCCAAGCCGTTCTCAAGAAAATCCTACTTTCAAGGTAGAGTCTGGCGTCAAAGCTGAAATCGAGGGCATATCCACTCATTAAACACGTTCTTATCTTTCAATCAAGCGCTCGATTCATATGTCAAACAATTACGGCTTAAGTTTCGTATTTCTTGGCAAAGCAGCCAAGTACCTGCACGCCAGGCCTTCTTGGCTGCACTTTGCCCAGGCAGGGAAGATATCCCGAGCCAAAATATCTTCCGTTCTTCTGGCACCAGTCGCACTCAAGTGAAAGTCAAGTGTCTGTTCTGACCTGCTTTGAACCCATCTTCGGGCATCTCTTACACGCTTCCGCTGCTCTGGGCATGCTTGGAATTTTGTTTTTTGTTTTGCCTCCGTTCTTTACGTAACGACTCGACCCCCAACCCCCTGCTGATATCAACTCCTTATTATGTAACAAGAATAAAATTTGATCAACAAATAATTCGGGATTTTACTATAAAAGTTAATCTTTGCACCGAGTTTTACTCGCTTGACAACACGTCGTACCAAGTGAAAGGTCAAATGAAAGTTACCCCGCTAAACAGAACACTGAGATTAACAAATTCTACAAAATTCACAGCAAAATTACCATTTTGTGACGTTTCGGGTCTGGTTCACACTTGACGTTTACTTAATGCACTTTGAGGGTTTTTCGGCTTTGCGACAGCTACTGCACGGCGAGACCAAAGCTGGAAGCGGCTGCTAAGGCACGGCTAAAAATGACCAAGGGGAGACACGTCCACGCGAAACTAAACAACGACTGCGACTTGTGCTGTGCGAACGTTGCCGGTGAATGGCTTTCTCTTGCCGAGCCTCTCAAGCAATTTAACCGATGGCGGCTTCTGAACATATGATCCGTGGGTTGGCAATTGGTTACATACATACGGTTGCGTGTGCCTGATAACGAGCGGCGTATTTATAAATGTCCGGAGGAGTATCTAAAAATATACTTCTATATTGAAGCTGTTGTTTTCGGGATTTAAATTCTATTTTTGATTTGTGTTGATTGCAACACTTTTCAGGAAGGAATTTAGCTGCACGTTGGGTCAAGGTGTGTTTATGTTGCAAACTTACAATAAATACATTTGTCTAATTTTCACTTGGCGAAATGCCGGTAATTTCGAACGGAAGTGTACTTGCAAGTTTGTTGACGGTTGTTGACATTCAGTTACCCCGTTTACATTAATTTCCAACGTAAACATACCTTTGCCCAGCGTCCTCCGTCGAAGGAGACCATTGCGAATGACGCATTTCCGTTTTAAGTGACAATTCCCTGATGTGTTGAAAATCTTGATATAGTTGGGGTTTAAGTTTTTATTTATCGGGCTGTATTATCGGTTTGATAGCATATTCTTCGCCACTCCTACATAGCCCACCGATCTTTTTGAAGGACGAAAATAAAAGTTGAATCTTTCAACATTTGAAAAACTACATACTATATCTTAAATAGCACGTTAACTGCGTAGCATTTCTTTGAAGCGCATTTTTTACTAATCAGTTTCGTTTACGTTAGTGTGAACAGTTATTACTTTAAAGGAGGAAGACCCTCTAACCAATAGGTTTTTTCATCTTTTTTTTACAAAAGCCTGAGAGTATTTTTCACATTGAATGAAGTAAAATGTTAACATTGATTTTCGAACCAATTAAAAGTTTTTCATCAAAATAGACTATTTCGGCCGAGCTTATTCTACGATGACAGGACCATGAAGCAAGCATTCTACTTTGAAAAATCATTCATTACCGCTGCATTCTTTTTCCAAGAAATTAAAAAGCATAGGCCGTAAAGAGCGCGTTTGCTTAGCCGCTTTTGGTACTTCCGGCGCTCATCACTTCAATGACTTTCCAGGGAGTTTTTAGACTTTCTATTGAGCTTAAAACATTGAAAATATACTCATTGGGTTGTGGTTGAATTTTTAAAGCAAAATAAAAATTTTCTTTTGATAATTTCACGGCAAAGTTTGAATTTGCAACCCTACCACATGAGGGAGAGAGGGTTAGGACGGTATGTAAAAAGAAGAGCAAGCTCTCTCCTTTCTAATCATCCCTCCGCTTAAAAAGCCAGGTCTTCTCAAACTGGAGCTATTTTCATGCCAAACCGCAGGATTCAGTTTCGAATCTCCTCCCTCCACGGGAAAGGAACAGTATGAAAAGGCAAACGGGGATCCTCTTTCTCAAGCCCCGTTAAAAAATCGGGGCATCCACCCCGTTAAGAATGATGACACCATAATATATTTAACAATATCATGGAAAAGTTGGACTTTCCAGGTCCACCTCTCGGAGGCGAGGGATAAAAAGGATATGTAGATAGAAGAGGAAGATCCCTTCTATTATACTCTATCAATAAGTTTATAAATAATAAGAAAATGGCTTTTTAAAGGAGGCCACAATTCTTCAACGATGTTTAAAAGGAGGAGCCTTTTTCTATTTTTTACATGATCATCAACGGCGCAACAACCGGTATCCGGTCTAGGCCTGCCTTAATAAGGAATTCCAGACATCCCGGTTTTGCGCCGAGGTCCACCAATTCGACATCTCTAAAAGCTGTCTGACGTCCTGACCTACGCCATCGTTCCATCTTAGGCAGGATCTGCCTCGTCTTCTTTTTCTACCATAAATATTGCCCTTATAGACTCTCCGGGCTGGATCATCCTCATCCATACGGATTAAGTGACCCGCCCACCGTAACCTATTGAGCCGGATTTTATCCACAACCTGATAGTCATGGTATTGCTCATAGATTTCGTCGTCATGTAGACTACGGAATCGTCCATCCTCATGTAGGGGGCAAAAATTCTTCAGAGGATTCTTCTCTCGAACGCCAAGAGGAATACATGAGGACTGGCAAGATCATTGTGTTATACAGTAAGAGCTTTGACCCTATAGTGAGAGGTTTCGAGCGAAACGGTTTTTGTAAGCTGAAATAGGCTCTGTTGGCTGACAACACCCGTGCGCGGATTTTATCATCGTAGCTGTAATCGGTTGTGATTTTCGACCCTAGATAGGAGGAATTATCAACGGTCTCAAAAGTTGTAGTCTCCTATCTTTATTCTCCCGGTTTGACCAGTGCGGTTTGATGTTGCCGGTTGGTTGGTTTTTGGTGCTTACTTTGCCACCATATATTTTATCTTGTCTTCATTGATGTACAGCCCAAGATCTCGCGCCGATCGCCGCCTGCTTGATCTGGATGAAGGCAGTTTGTACGTCACGGGTGGTTCTTCCCATGATGTCGATATTGTCAGCATAGGCCAGTAGTTGGGTGGACTTAAAGAGAATCGTACCTATTGCATTTACCTCAGCATCACAAATCACTTTCTCCAGGGCCAGGTTAAAGAGGGGCAGGGTTCAGTTTTGAATCCCCTCCCTCCAGGGGAAAGGAACAGTATGAAAAAACAAACGAGGATCCACTTTCTCAAGCCCCGATAAAAAGTCGGGGCATCCACCCCCTTAAGAATGATGACACTATAATATATTTAACATTATCATGGTAAAGTTGAACTTTCCAGGTCCACATCTGGGAGGCGAGGGGTAAAAAGGATATGTAGATAGAAGAAGAAGATCCCCTCTATTATACACGACGCGATGTTGATCGCTCTACCAATAAGTTTATAAAAAATAAGAATATAGCTCCTTTCCGGGGCGCCATAACTTTTTAAAGGAGGCCACAATTCTTCAACGATGTTTAAAAGGAGAAGCCTTCTTCTATTTTTTACATATCCTCCTTATTCGGGGGTGGGACTGAAAACCCATTCGCATCCATACACACCCTTCTTCTAACATGCATACCATAAAGACACATTTACAAAAACTAAGTATTTAAATCGAAATAATTAAAAGCGTGTATCACAGTTCCAAAGCTTGTCAGAATACTTTCGTCATATACTCGTACCTTCATGTGGGCCTTAAATATATTAGAGTTTTCACTTTAATTTGATGCTGATGATCGCTTATCGTGCAATAAATTCATATGAAAATCACTAATAGCAGGATTTCAATTAAACTTTCTAGCATTATGATCTATCATATATTAATTTTTTTTGCTAAATTTTTCCAGATTTTTCGATTGGATAGTTTCTGAGAACGAAACTTGCTCACTTTACTTTGTACCCACATTTTGAGTCCTACCTGAATCTCTGTGACAGGCAGACAGGTATCAAATTCATTTCAATAAGGTTTTGTTTTTTTGGGTGGATGAGGGGTTGATCGCCACAAGTTTTCATCGAGGTTGAACAGGGACGAACGTCTCCCTTCCTCCTCTATAAACTCCTCAGCTCCGCTGGGGATGGAGTTGAAAATTCAACCTTTACCCAACAAATCATTTTACAGATTGACTTCAAGGAGAGTTATGAAACATTTTTACTAGCTATACCTAATTATGGTACTTTCCAAAAGATCTATCAACATAAAGTCTTGGTTCGTTTGGACAATTCTTGCAATAATGATTGCTTGCATTAAATCCAAATAAAACCACAATGGTATTATTCACAAGAAGGACGAAATTGAATCAATATCTCAAAAAAAAGGGAAGAAAAAAATTACAGACTTAAAGGTTAACATCATACAATACAAAATATAAGCATAGAAACCGAACAGTTCTGTATTTTCGGCCGCGGCTGTATACAAGCGCGGAAAGCGCCAAATGCTCACCACTCACTGCCAAAAGAAGCATTCCAGAAACGCTTCCAAAGTAGCATAAAAGGAACGCTTCCCGGCAATGATTCAAAGTATATTTCACTGTAAGCTAGTTTAACTGCAGGGAACCGATATCCGGTATATGAGAGCAGCTCAAAGACTAATTCGTTTAGAATTGCAAAACAACGGGAGTGGCACGGAAGATTCTCGAATGCCTGTACATCTGTTTGGTTGAAGAAAGAAGACTATACACAGGGGTAGCAACTTCAGCGGCAAAGGGGTTCATTGTGCACTTTTCAGGTAGGGATGTCGTCCAGAAAGTTTTGTTGTGTGTGTTTACTCATATTAACTCAACAGCAAACACATGCATCCGAAAGATTGATCTTGGATGTATCTTCTTACTTCCTCCTCATTTCCTCTGAGAGCAAGCATGGATCTATTGCCGGTAAAGTTCCCCGTGTTTGCTTCCACCAAGCTTCCCATAGAGGAATTTTGAAGCATTTTTCGCTCAGTGATTCAATTAAGATCCATTGCCATTAATCCGAAATGAACCTTTAAGGAAGCTCTGCCTTTCGGAAATTTGCTCGCGCAACTCTCGTCGCAATCGAACATGTACAATGCTCTTCCGTCTCCATAATAGTGTCCGGATAGCTGAGTGGTTAGAGCGCAAGGCTATCGAATGGAAGGTCGCGGTTCAAATCTCACTGGTGGCAGTGGAATTTGTATCGTGATTTGACGTCGGATACCTATCGACTCAGCTGTGAATGAGTACCTGAGCCAAATCAGGGTAATAATCTCGGGCGAGCGCAATGCTGACCACATTGCCGCCTAGTGTACCGTTACGGTCTTGAATGAAGTGCTCTAACACACTTCAAGGCCCTGATCCAACATGGATTGTTGCGCCAATGATTATCATTATTATATTTAAAAGAATGTACTGGGAATTGAATCTCCTGTGTATAGTCTTTTTGGGTAGAAGATATAAAGTTACCTCCAAACGTGTAGAAAACTGGGGCGAATGTGTGGTTTACCAACAGAGCAGGGTGCTGCGGAGTTTAAATTTCGGATAAAAATGAGAGGTGGGCTTTTCCCTTGGGACAGTATGCGATCTCTGTATATAGATTCAGTACGGTGAAACTATTCTGGGTACCCAGTCACTGTGGCGTAGAAATAAATGAAATTTCAGATGCCTTAGCAAAGGAGGGTTGAACTTTCCCTATGCTGTGAGCGTAGACTAATGCTGCTCGCAAAAACTATGAACAAGCTTCCCATAAGAACAAGTGGGAGAATTTAAATGCAGCTCGACACACCAAACTTTTCTTACCAGAACCAAATAAACAAAATCTATTCTGTCGAAAGGTAGGGAGATTTGTGGAAGTATCGTTGGCGTTCTGGTTGGTCATAATGGACATATGTTAAGAATAGGAATGCATGCATCACGCATCAGACATTAGATTTGCTGATGTGCTCCAGTTGCAGTGGGTAACATCACATTCATTAACGGAAATCTTGTGATACATAAACGACTCCGGAATATTCCGTTAGACAGAGGTGTCGAGTACAGTGCACTAGTACGATCTAAGTGCTCAGAAATTACCTACTTGAAATGATTTTTCCTGACAGCATCCAAAATCACACCCCATGACTGACAGTCATACATAGTCCTTAACTCAGCACTCCGCCAAAGATGGTCCCATGTCGCTTTGAGAGAGACGAAAAGACGAGTCACTATAGTCTGAATGGTCATGTAACACCCACGCATCTCAGGGAGTAGATGGTGCCGTACCCTCACTCTTTTAGTCTACTAAGATATGAGGTTAAGTAAGATTAAATGGTAAAACTCTTAAGAGTACTCCTCTCTCTCTCTCCCCTGCGGCACTATGTTATCATAATCTGGAAAGTCTGAGATAAACGTGGATCTGAGGTCGGATTAACGTTAACCGGTCTTATTACCTAGGAGCCGGTTTTGTTAGAACACTGGCTACGAAATTTCGATCCGGAATGAGGGATATTTTAATTCTATAGTGTTTCGCACGGAGACTTATGATACAGAGGAGAAGGAGGCCTCCTGTAAGCAGCTGAATGCAGTTCAGGAGGCTTCCTAAAGATGACATTGTGCGCGTGATGGGTGATCTGAATCGGAAATTGGGCTCTGACAACACCATGTTCGAACATATAATATGGAAATCCATCTTGGGACAGTAATGACAATGGCGAGAAGTTTGTGAATTATTGTGGATTCCATCGCCTCGTCATTTGTGCCACATTGTTTAAGCACAGAGCTTGCCATAAGGTCAGTTGTGTTTCAAATGGTCGGCAACATACGAGCAATCAGATTGAGTACATTGCGATCAGCAGTAAATTTTGGAATTGTTTTCTGGACACACTTAAGAAAAGAGGTGTTCACATCGGTCCCGGACGGGATCATCATCAATACTTGCTTATCTTCGCCTGTGTGTTGGGTCCACCGATTCTCTCAGGGCTGGAGAACTGCGACCTCCCAAGATCAACCCCGAAGGCTTATATGAATTCAACATTCATTTGACAGTGAGAGCTATCTGTTGATCGGACAGTAAATAGATGAACCATTAAAAGTTTTCCTTTTTCGGGTGTTACCCAAATTGATAGCCATGTACCGAGTAAACGTCTCGAGACCTAGTTGGCTGTAGAAACGTGGAAACAGATAGATGAATGTAAGGGATTGAAGGTACCATTGATAGTAACAAATCTCAAAAGTATGCAGCCATAAGCAATAGGCATAAGGACATTGGTTATTGCGCTGCTTAAGGAAGCAGAAGCTGCCTCGTGGTACTGTTTTATGTAACTTTTGTAATTGCTGCACACCTGTCATCCGGCAATCATAGAAATCGGAGATCTAAAGAGTGGAAAACAGGGAAGCTCATTGAAATTCCGAAAAAGGGCAACTGTCTTGAGTGTGATAATTGGAGGGTATGCGTGCTTCCTGCCAGGATATTTGGAGAAGATAATAGTGACATGACGCAAAATGTCACATATTGTGAATCCAAGTCAAATTTCAGAAGAATCTAAGTCTAAAGTAGAGTTCGCCAAGATTGTATTTTATTGCTGATATTATTTTTTGTTGATTAATACTGTTTTTCCTGCTACCTTCTCCGCTGGACGTTGAGAGCTTCAATGGAGTATGATATTTTTGCTCAAACGCGTCGACTACGCTGCTGACATATTTATATTCACTTTCACACCGAGTCATGGGCTTTGACTAAATGGCTCTGGATTTGGGGAAGGATGCAAGCAAAATTGGTCTGAAGGTAAATACCAACAAAACGAAGGTTCTCAGTATGATTGGTCGCCGACCTCTACCTATCTGAAATTTGAAAGCGTCTGTCAAAATTTGCCTCTTTTGAGATTATCATGGATAGACTCATTGGTCTTATTCGAAACGAAGTTGTGGAGGTTTTCACTGACTTTAATTAATCTGGTATTCCTGCATATAGTAGTATCTATAGCCTCAGTGTGAAGATAGATTGATTCATTAATTTCCCTAAGATTGCATGGGGGTGGCAATTTGCGGGTATTGGAGCTATGGGGTGATGTTTACTTTGGATTTGTTTAAATGATAATCAATTTAATTTGTCCCGATGAGGGTCGACAATGATTTAATCCCTTCTAGTTGCCGCTTTGTAAGTTGATCTGAGATAGTAGGCATAAGTCTCACTGCGAAGTACTCAGATATCATAAAGTAGTCAAGCGTTGAGTGACTATATAATCGAGGAGTAGCATCGGCTACTAAATTAAGGCTACATAGTTGCCATTTACGCCCGTCAACCATAACTACGCGCCATCGTTCACGATTCACCTCACCTACGACTTCCCAAGACGCCCGCATTCTTTCTCTACTGTTCTGCTCCGTCTTGCCAGAGAGGATTCCACTGTATGGCGAACTCAGCAATGCAATTGCCGCTTGTCTTAAATATATAACCATGGCACCATCACAGTGCATCCGGGTGCTAGGGTTTGTACATCGACCGAGTTCTTCGTTTAGAATGCTATAGGGCCAGCGTATCTCAACGATACGACGGAGACAGGTGTTGATGAAAGCTTGGTACCTTGGCATGACGGTGGGGGTCATTTTTTACGTGTTACTCGCATAGAGCAACACAAAAAGAATAATAGCACAGAACAGTCTCAACTTGATCTTTGTGTTGGGATAACTGCATTTCCGGTTTTAGACAAGGCAGCAAAAACGGATATAGCGGTGTTAATGCGGCAACATCCAATTCGACAAAAACATGTTTCCTAGATATATAAACTGATCAACGCTTTCGATGCTCTGTCTACTAATTCAGATAGGAAGAGTGAGAGGACCCGTCAGATTGAGATCCTTGGTTTTGTAGGTTCAACTCTATCTGCCTCTCTTTATCAATGCAGAGCTATTTGGTGAAGATCCACGACCCAGTGAGAGAGCAAACGCAATACGTAAGCGACCATCAGATGGTGATCCCTTTCGATGCCGATGGTACCGCCTGTCCTGTTCCACACATCCATAAGGCAACTCCTAACTTTACTGCTGATCATAAAGTGGACAATATGATTGCTCGTACGGTTTCGGCCAGTTGAAACCTAACCTAAGGCTCTGCTCTCGAACAATGTACCACAAATGAAGAGGTGATGGAAGCTGCAGAAATCTACAAGCCTCCCACTATTGCCATTACACGTCTCCTACCACTCGGCTTTCCAGAGTACAAAAATACATTGCTGCAAACGGGAGAGGAGTACTCTCTAGAGTCTTACCATCTTACTTCGCTCAAGCCCGTCTAGTTTATATCGTTGAAATTCCCGCTTGAGTTGGAGGAAACGAATGTTCTGGGGACTTTCGATATCGTTGCCGAGGAACGTACGCATATTCTAGAAATCAACTGTTTTTAATAGTCAAAGTCATGACGTCAGTCCCTTTCTTGAGGCGTTGTTCACGTTTCGGTAACATTAAAATTGCAAAGTTTGTAGGTTGCTGGCCCACAAATTTCTATCACTTATAGTCGCCTCTTACGAAAGCAGAGGAGATATTGAGTATATTCTTAAACCCCAACTCACGGGGCGAGGTAAGCATTGCCTGGCTAAATATAAAAGACACTCTCACTGCGATTAGCGCTAGTGTCTCTGAAGATGGGGTGTCTTTAATTGAATTCCCTAACAATGGTAGGTGGGTGGTCGCTAACTGGAAATTGCTTAACATTTTGAAGTCTAAGCTCAATTTTTTGTGGCAATGTTATTTTACGAAAAGTGCCCTGCATTTACCTTTCTTCTTCTTTTGCAGGTTATTAATAAGAGTTTACTCTTATCTAAAGCAGACATTTATCTGGAACAGACATTTTTTTGTTTACACCTACAACGCCTTTAAATTTTCTTACTGGATATTAAGTCCGACCATACATAACAAGAACATTATCAGATCACAAAGGCGCTAAGGTGGCTATCCAGGAAAATATTAGCATTTCAATACAAAAAAAAATATTCATATTCGCACTTGGTAGTATTAATTCAACAGAATTCGTATACTCGTAAATACGAATACGTTGGGAGGTATCGTTTTAGGTGCAGAGCGGTTACTTTGGCTATGCTTCCATTATCCATTATTCGAAATAATTACCTTGCTATTGTTCGGATGGCTCAACTGGTTAGAGCCCTGGGCTGCACTAGCGGAAGGTCGCGGTTCAAAGGGGCAAAGGGGATTCGTTATCGTGACTGGATGTCAAATACCAATCGACTCAGCTGTGAATGAGTACCTTAGTTAAGTTAGGGTAATAATCTCGAGCGCAATGCTGACCACATTGCCTCCTACAGTGTCTTCTAGTGTACCGTTATGGTCTTAAATGAATTGCTCTAACACATTTCAGGGCCTAGTCCAATATGGATTGTTGCACCAACGATTATTATTATTACTTTGCTACTTTGCACTTATCAATGCATTTTTCCTTTTTCTTCGATTGCAAAGATGAATTTGTATTGCTTGCCCGTGCCGCTGCTCATGAGGCCCCCGATGCATTTACCTCTGAAACTATAATTGAGGGATCACCATCGCGATCATTTGTGCTGCGCCCCCATTTGCATCGTCACCGGTGCTGTTTTGCGACGCTGCATCGTGATCTTCGTAACCGTTAACTACTCCTGTATGGATTTTAACTTGTCCTGCAACTGCCTTATTAAGTGGTATTGGATTTCCAACTGTCCAACTGAAACTCCGCTCGATGTTATAAACTCCTATTTGGGGCCCCGAATCCTCCTCTTGTTCTGAGCTTCCGGTCTTAATAATTGTCTTGCCGTGGTCTGGCCTATTTACAAAAGCCCTCTTATCTTATTTAGGTGAAAACCCGGAGTATGGAGGGAGGTCCTTATTTCCTTTATAATGTAAGAATAGATCGTGGATAAAAAAGCTGAAAGAGTATCAATTTTCTGGAAAATATAAATTGCATTTAGCGCCATTTTCTTTTATCAAGCATTTGTTTAATATTGAATATAAATATATAACATTGAAAATAGATTGCACTATGAACTTACTACATATCTTTTGCTCATTACTGCACGGAGTATGCCCTTATATATGCCATTGTCAGTTTCTAACTATTCAGATTATACAAACATAAATGAAAGTGTGACAACTCAACAAATTTGGTTAAAATGGCTGCAAATGGGCCAAAGTGGTGAGTAATGTCCTTTACAAATATTCAGAAGATTAAAAAGACAAATTTTTAGTACCGCAGTTGATTGTGATGATGCAAATAAAAGCTTGAAGGTAGGCGAAAATCATCATTATTATTATTTTCGATTTGAGCCAAGATGTTTGAATATGGGGTTAAAAAACATTTTCATCATTACTAGGACCCAATAAATGTGGCTGTAACTGGCGCTGCTGGGCAGGTAGCCTATTCACTGCTTTATATGATTGGCCGAGGTGAAGCTTTTGGGAAGGATCAGTCAATCAACCTTAACTTATTTGACGTTAATTCAATGATGCGATCACTTGAAGGAGTAGCAATGGAACTTGAAGACTGCGCCTTACCACTAGTAAATAACATCCTTCTAGCTCCGGATGTGGAAACGTGCTTCAAAGATGCGGCGGCCATATTTCTTATCGGGAGTAGTGTTCGAATCGAGGGCATGAATCGTAAATCACTGTTCCAGGCAAGTGTGCCCATTTTTAAGGAACAGGCGGAAGCTATTAACCAGGTAGCGTTGAAAGATGTTAAGGTTTTGGTATTAGCGAACCCCTGTAATACTAATGCTTACGTATGTTCGCACTATGCGACATGTATTCCGAAAGAGAATTTCTCCGCTTTATCGAGACTAGACCATAACCGAACTAAGGTGCAAATTGCTCGGAGGTTGGGGATACCAGCGCAAGACGTTCAAAACGTCGTCATATGGGGAGGTCGCTCGGGTACTCAATTCCCTGATATACGTCATGCAACTGTTTCGTATAATGGAGTATTGCAGTCAGCTGTGTCTGCGTTAGCCGATGAGAAGTTTCTTCAAAATACAATTGTAACTTCTATTCAGAAACGAAACCCAGCTATACTTGCTGCTCGAAAACTCGCTTCAGCAATGTCGCAAGCGAAAGCAGCTTGTGATCAAATGCACGATTGGTGGAATGGTACCAGGCGAGGTGAATTTGTGTCCATGTCCGTTTTATCCGATGGCAGTTATGGTATACCAAAAGATATATTTTATTCGTTCCCGGTGCAAATTCGTAATAAAAAATGGCGTATTGTGAAAGGATTACCTATTGATGAGTTCGCAAGGGAAAAATTAGACGCCTCAGCTCGAGAATTGGTTGAAGAAAAAGAGGAAGCCTTGGCGCTGTGTGAAGAAGTAGACGTTGACCAGGGAGGAACACTGACATCTTAAGGATGTTCATCAATAAATTGCGTCTCTTTTGTTTTTAATTTTCATGACGTTAATCTGAAAACTGAACAAATTTGACTATAAATCAAATACAGATCGGTTGTACTTTTTTTTGTATATATTTTTAAGTTTTAAATTTTTTACATTTCAAATTTATGTCCGTCCTTTTACCTTCGATCTTAGCAACTACGCCTAAGTTCAAAGCCAAGATGAAATCTGAGTTATTGAATTTTACCTTTTCTAAAGGACATGAAAGATTCTGGACTGAAAAAGAGCTTGTTTCCCTCTGTGTTGCAGTCATTTAGGAAGCATTTGATGCACATATGGCAAAGTTCTGTAATCAGGCCCATATGCTTCCGCACATGTCAAACGTTCTGTTTCGCTGGTTTTTTCAAATAACGTCATAATTATCTCTTCTATTATAGTATCTTGAAATTTTAGCAGGTAGTGTAAGAGTCCTCATTATACTCTTTGGAGACAACTTCAGTTTGTCCAATCCAACTGTTAACTTTTGAGACCTCTTCCCATTTACTGTCAGCCTAAATATTGTAGATTTTAATTTTAGGTCAGTTCCTAATTAAAGTCTTGTTCCAAATAAAACTTATTGTAGATAGTGTAATGTTTAAGGGGGTCATCCCGTGTGTCGGATCCGCGGAATCGATTTTTTTTTTCGGCATCAATTCTATCTAGATATAGTGTAGAATATATGGGCAAAGGGATTTTCTGATATTCGGAGTCGTTCGGAAATTATAGTGTTAAACACGGGATAAGTCACATGCCAGATTTATGCCGATCGCCGTAATAAAGCTCATATTTATCGGTCCGAATGATGTTGGAATGACTTCGCTAAAAAGACAAGAATTGAAGCCAAAGCTGTACATGTGTTTCTTGAAAAAAAGATTAATGACCAGTTAAGGTTTTATGGCTAAAAATCGCAGCAGAATAACACCTTTTTTTGGAGATGGGTGTATAAATTGCTCAGTATTTCAATAACGAACTATGCGATCGGGCTGGGAAAATTACTATGAACGCTCAAGATATTAATAAATCTATGGTGAAAAATTCGTATTTGTGCCTTTATCCAGTTCTTCACAAAAAATTTCTAAAAGAAGCCAAAAAAACGGCCTTCACGCGGGATGACCCATTTAAGGAACAGACCATCATGTTAGCTTACCAAATTTCGTGTTTCTTGTTGAGTGCAATTTTTAGCTTTTATATCTAGTAGAGGCAAAAGCCCCTTTTGAGTAAAAAATAGTTGACTGACGGTTTTATTCAGGGCAGAGGCAACTCATCAGACGCTGCCTCACCTCTCCCCAGGGAGCAGCTTGACCGAAAGTAGTGACAGGTGTTAATCGCTCCATTTATATATAATTGCAAGCACGGCATGCTTTTCGAAGAACTTTGTGATGCTGCTAGATTTATGGAATCGATGGTACTTTAATTAGGTGAATCTACGCATTCAATGCCTGATAACTCACAACGAGGTATTATTACATAAAAAAGAAGACACCACCACTGCAGCAATTATAAAGATATCACGCTGCTGATTACGATATTTACGATATGTTTCTAGGCCGGATAACACAGTGCGGGAAACAAACTTTAAACGGCCACGACAAAAATATTGTATTCCAAAAACTAATAAGACCAACCCTGACTAATATGTAAGGATGGATAAAACCAGCAGGATCACTTTCAAGACTGATTCGGACGCTGAAGTGAGGGTCAGAGTCATTTTCCTTTTCAAGTCAACTAGCCTACTGGCTTATACTAAAGACACGAAATAATGGGGAAAAACGTCCCGATATTACAAACTGCCTTCCTCCAGATCGAGCAGGCGACGCGAGATCTTGGGTTGCATATTAATAAAGGCAAGGCGAAGTACATGGTGGCAAGGTTAGTCCCAAAAAGAACAACATACAATGGCCAATTGAAAACAACAAAGAGAAGAGACTACAACTTTAAAAGCGCCCAAAATTTCTCCTATCCAGAGTCGAAAACCACGACCGTGTCACACGCACTTTTTTAGAAACGGCTATATAGTGAACTCCCACACATGCGGTAAGTAACATCTTTCTACTTTACTATAAGGAGTAGGGCCCTCATACACGCACGAGGAGCGTGTAAAGGCCTCGATTAGTATTTTCGAGTCCACATCAAGTTTTGCCATTTGTTGGAAAGGTGGGGAGTGCGGGGGATCAAAAGTAATGATTTCTTTAGCGGACCCATTCTCAGAAAATACCCAACCGAAAAATCTGAAAAAATCAGGAAACTGCCTCTAT
This sequence comes from Hermetia illucens, assembly GCF_905115235.1. Classification (NCBI taxonomy): domain Eukaryota; kingdom Metazoa; phylum Arthropoda; class Insecta; order Diptera; family Stratiomyidae; genus Hermetia; species Hermetia illucens. The sequence continues at coordinate 149,161,822 of NC_051849.1, forward strand.
ACAGGAATCAAAATACTTTCCATATCGATGTCCACTCAACTTAAGTTGATAATACTAATTATTGTACTTCTGGCTAATTGACTACAAGCCCCCATTAAGTTTACCCAGAGTTATAAAAATTTGCGGTAATATAGATTATAGTATGAAGCATGATATCCCCAAGTTATCAAAGGAACAGTATCTCAAAGTTGTCTTTTCCGTGTAAATTTACTGCAACCCAAAATACTAAATATCAATATCACATTAAAGTGAGTAGTAGGTGCTAAATATACATATACATACATTAAAAATATACTTACATAAGAAACAAGCAAGACGTTTCATACCTGAAGCGGCGAGCTTCGGGTTTCCGACTTGTTTTCTTTTAATAAATATCTATTATTTGATTCCCAGCCATACATTAGAAACTTCAAATAGATTTCATTTTTCCATACAAATAAAGAGCACATTTTTAGAGAGTGGTGATTAATATTAATTCAATTGTTTTAAAAAAAAGCAAAGTTTTCAAACTAATGCTAGTGTATACACCTCTCCGAAGTCCCGAGGGTCAGCTCTTTTCAACCGCTTGAATTTTCGATGAGACAAAGTTCTCTTAGCCATTATGCTAGGTTGACATTTTAGTCTTGCTAAGTGTTCATTTCTTCCAGGTGAACGTTGCGGAAATACCATGGAGCACCAGATATACATCTCAGAATTTTAGACTAAGACCGCTGGAGCCGATTAACCTTGGATGGGTTGGCAGAGCCTCTTAGTTGAATCCCATAAGCCCACACAGGCTTAAGCACCCATTTATAGATCAATTATTTACAGTTCAGAAAGAGTGGAGATTTATTGTGAAGCATCATCCATCAAAGGGTAGTATAGGTGTCAGGGCGAAACGGGGATTGGTACCCACGATAGAGCATAAAACCTGGGAAACGTCTGCTAAACCGACACCAACGGCTCTACTACCAAACCCTATCTCCACCTCCACGTGGTCACCGCTGGGAGCTCTTTCTTAACGAAAAGTTGTAGACGGAGAAGGATGAAGGCGAGTCTCCCGCGCCTAAAAACGGGACAAATTGTACAAACTGGTCCTCCCGATTGGGGGTTGGGTAGGGCAGACAACCCTACATGGAAAACAACTTGTTACGAAGCCACAACAGGAGCCTCGGATTGGATGTCTGTGAACTCGAAAAGTACAGGAAGCAACCGCACCATCCTGCTCCTCCTCTTTGGAGGGAAATCTGATTTCCGACAGCATGGGCATATTGGAGCGATGAGTTGAGTACTTTGGTGAACTACTGAACAACCAGAACATCGGCGAGTTGGAGGTCCTGCCAACTGAAGACGACGGACAAATACTGCCACCACCAAGTATAGAAGAAAGAGTCTGTGAAATTTATCGGCTTAAAAAAAGTCGCCAGGAACCGATGGAATTACAGCCGAATTGGTTAAATATGGAGGCAACCAATTACACTAAGTGGTTCATCAACTTATCCTCAAGGTGTGGGAGATATTCTCCACTATCTTACTAGGCCAGATAGCCCCATACGCACAGAATATTATTGGCCTATACCACAAGAGGCTTCACTCCAGGCAAATCAGCAACAGATCAGATTTTCTCTCTGCGGCAAGCGATGGAGAAACTGTTGGAATATGGACACGAGTTGCACCACCTATTCATCGACTTTAAAGTCGCTTATGATAGTATAGCCAGGGTAAAACTGTACACGGCCATGAGAGAATTCGGTATCCCGACGAAATTGATAAGACTGACCCTGACCAATGTGCGAGGCCAGAGAAAAGCAGCAGGATCACTCTCAAGACCATTTGATATCAACAACTGTCTATGACAAGGGGATGCCCTATCATGCGTCCTCTTTAACCTGGCCCTCGAGAAAGTGATCCGTAATACTGAGGTAAATGCAAGAGGTACGATCCTCTTTAAGTTCACCCAACTACTGGCCTATGCTGACCACATCGACATCATGGGAAGAACGGCCCGAGACGTACAAACTGCCTTCATCCAGATCGAGCAGACGGTGGGAGATCTTGGGCTGAACATCAATTAAGGCAAGGCAAAGTATATGGTGGTAAGGTCAGCACCAAAAACCAACCAACCGGCAAAATCAAACCGCACTGGTCAAACAGGGAGAATGAAGATAGGAGACTACAACTTGGACACCGTTGATAATTTGTCCTATCTAGGGTCGAAAATCACAACCGATAACAGCTACGACGATGAAATCCGCACACGGTTGTCGGCAGCCAACAGAGCCAATTTTAGCTTCCAAAAACTGTTCCGCTCGAAACGTCACCATAGGGTCAAAACTCTTACTGTACAAGACAATGATATTGCCAGTCCTCATGTATTCCTCGGAGACTTTGCTTTTAGAGCTTTTAGGGATATCGAATTGGTGGACCTCGGCGCAAAACGGGGATGTCTGGAGTTCTTAAGGCGGGCCTAGACCGGATACCGGTTGTTGCGCCGTTGATGATGATGGTGATCCCCAAAAAGTTTGAATTTAAATTCGAGTTATTGGTCGCCTCCATTTGCAATGTTATTGATCTTCACTTGCGGATAATTTCCTTTTCTCCAAGTGCACACATTGCATGCACTTCGACTTGTTAACTTTTATCTCCAACATCTGAAGCCATTTTTCTACTTCCTTTAGATGCAGTTCCAAGTACAAAGGAGTGAGTTTTAAATCTGCCTGTGAACTTCAAATTGTGGTATCATCAGTGGTGGTTTGATCGCTAACGGGATAATCTGCCATGTAGATAAGGTACAATACAGGACCGAGTTCACTTCCCTCCTGCTCTAATCTTATGTTGTTCATTGAAAATATCCTTATATAATATTTCACCTGGAGCCTGCGTTTCATTTAATATGATATTAATAGATTATGGAAACAGAGAGTAGTTGCTTGAATTTATTAATAAGACCTGCGTGCCAAACCTTGTTGAATGCTTGAGCCACATGTAGTTATATTGCTGGACAATATCTTCTTCCTTCGAGAGTATTGTTTATTTCTGATACAATACGGTGGACTTGCTCTATTGTGTTCTGCTGTTTCCTAAATTCGAATTGGTGATCAGGTATCACGTTGCTGTCTGCTAGGAATGACAATAGCTTCTGAAGTAGTCGTTTTTCGAATACTTTTGATTCTGTGGGAAGATTTGATTTGAATGACATCCAGGTTTTTGGATTGCATTCTTCCAACAATTTGGGAAATATCTGATTCTCAACAATGTATTCAAGATATAGCATAGCAATTTGAGGAGTTTCATTGGTAGCTTTTTCAACATGAAAGAAGTGATTAAATCATACCCTGGAGCCTTTGTGGGGTTGACTTCTTTAATGATACTTTAAATTTCTTTTAACGATGCCTGCAGATGGCTCAGGTTGGTCCTAACTGAGAATTTGGGAAGTTCAGATGGCATGTGGCGGTCGATTGGTTTGAATATATTATTTCTTCCAGGTAAGATGCGAATGCTCTGGTTTTGTCCTCATTGCTTTTAGCCCAAGTCTCTGTAATAGTTCTTAACGGGGACCCCTGAGCTTTGGTCTATTGATCATTTTGACTGCTTTCTGCAGCGAATATTCACTAGATACAATAGTAGACAGTGCGCTCAGATATCGTTTTATATCAGACTATTGGTCTCACTGGTACTCCGGATAGCTGAGTGGTTAGAGCGCAAGGCTGTCGTACGGAAGGTCGCGGTTCAAATCTCGCTGGTGGCGGTGGGATTTGTATCGTGATTTGACGTCGGACACCAGTTGACTCAGCTGTGAATGAGTACCTGAGTCAAATCAGGGTAATAATCTCGGGCGAGCGCAATGCTGACCACATTGCCTCCTACAGGCTATCCTGTAGTGTACCGTTTCGGTCTTGAATGAAGTGCTCTAACACACTTCAAGGCCCCTGATCCAACATGGATTGTTGCGCCAATGATTATTATTATTATTGGTCTCATGGTTTCGTGGCTCCGAAATGATTTCGTTTCTTTTTGGGGGAGTAGCCTACATCTCCATATGACGATATGTAGCTATTTTATCTACGAAAGGTGAAACTTCGCTACACGTTTAACACATAACAATTGCAGTGAAGTTCTCTTTTCACATGTTAATTTGCTCGTCATCGCGGATGAGGAGCTTATCGTTAACGTCTTTAACTGAATGACAAATTTCCTCTTGTCAAGGAGCACGATAGTGAAGCTCACGTTCGCCTCCGAACGCAGCACGTAGGAGAGCTTTCAATTCCTTAAGCCTTAAGGGGTTGTATACAGTTGCAATGGGTGATGTGACGGCATTTTCTCGATTTTCTTTCGACAACTTATTAAATGTTTATTATGGTAAAAAGTAGTTAGAAGCATCGATTGTCAGGTACTTGTAAATATTTTTTATTAAAAAAAAAATTAAAAATGGCGCACCTACAGCTGTTTTTCAAAATTACTTTTTTTGGGAATAGTTTGCGGTGGATACGATATCTCGATGATCGTCGTTAGAGTCGTTAGAGTATCGTATTATTCTGGTGAACGAAGGATTTGTCAAAATATGAACTACTAATAAAATGACCGCGGTTTTATCAAAATGTTTTCTTTTTTAGATGTAATGTTTATTCAAAAAAATACTTTTTAAACGAATTGAAAACTCTCCGTTCAGCTATTATCATAATAAAGAAGTGGTAAAAAATTGGCGTTGAATAAACTAGTAGTTCTGGGTTTGTGTTTTGAATTTTAAAAATTAACTTGTTTATTTACATGGAATTGTCTATTCCAGGACTATACAGTATTCCCTCTTCAAACATCGATTTGATGCTGGCTACAAGCAGTTATTGCATTTTTCACGGCTGCAACAAAAAGCAATATACATATGCGGCAATGAAAACTCAAAAGTCTATGCACAACTACGGTGGAGCAGCGAGATAATAATAATCGTTGGCGCAACAATCCAATAGACTCCTCGCGTTAGAAAATGACTATATGTCTTTTACACCGAAATAGTAGTTTCACCTACCAAATTACCATATTCGTTAAAAAAAATCAATTCGAAACGCTCATTTGTTAATTATAATGGTTTAAAAATTGAATTCTCACAAAAGGCGGAAAGGAAAATGCGGTAACGTTATTGAGCGAGCAATTCGAATCTTATCTACATGAAGGCATGGGATTTAGTGTTTGTTACTTGCTACTTTTCAAGTAACCAATCAGTTTTTAACAGGAAAATGAAAAATTGTTGCGTGAAAATCCTTCAAGTTACTTTACGTTTCGGCAGTAATGGTACGTTAAACGTACGTTTCTGAAAGATTCATAGACCGCAAAAAAATGGATTGCACTGAGCGGGATGCGGACCTTGATTATTCTGCGGTATCTCTTTTCCTGTGACTTGATTTGGATTTGAACAAAAGTGACGCAAAATTCTAACGCAATCGTATATTAGCAATTAACATTGGAGTTAAAGTTTAAAAAATGTTAACTCACATTGAAATGATCCTCACAATTTAAACCTGATTCCGTCGGACGATGGCGATCCACTTCTTTTGAAAATTTCCTTTTGGAACAGCCAAAAAAGTTTTATGGAGTTATTTGTGCAGCAAGGCATGAAACAATATTTCATTGTTCTCCTTGACATTTCACGCAAGAAATTAATATTGACAGTTTTATATTTTTATGAGTAACTGCCAGTTGCGGGGCTACTGAAGTTTCTTGGCTCGAGTTGTGACGTCACACAACATGGACCGGGTTTTTAGTACGTTTGAATTTGCTTGAAATTTAAAAAGTATAGCCTTTTTTCAAAAACGGTCTTTGAGTGAGTTTTGTTATATTGAACCATAGAAGTGATTTCCGTCATTAGTGAAAATAAGACTGGGAGTCTGTATATTGGACCAGGGCCTCGAAGTGTGTTAGAGCACTTCATTCAAGACCGTAACGGTATACTACAGGATTACAGTACCCTATAGGAGGCAATGTGCTCAGCATTGCGCTGATCATCAACGGCGCAACAACCGGTAACCGGTCTAGGCCTGCCTTGATAAGGAACTCCAGACATCCCGGTTTTGCGCCGAGGTCCACCAATTCGATATCCCTAAAGGTTCTAAAAGCTGTCTGGTGTCGTGACCTACGCCATCCCTCCATCTCAGGCAGAGTCTGCCTCGTCCTCTTTTTCTACCATAGATATTGCCGTTATAGACTTTCCGGGCTGGATCATCCTCATCCATACAGGTTAGGTGGTACGCCCACCGCAACCTGTTGAGCCCGATTTTATCCACAACCAGATGGTCGTAGTATCGCTCATCGATTTCGTCGTTATGTAGGCTACGGAGTCGTTCAGCCTCAAATTGTAAGATAGGTTATTACATTTTGCTCAAAATACAATAAAATTTGCACTACACAAGGAGACACTTGGTAGGACAAGAAAAACTAGATAGCGAGATGGTTGTCTCCCCGGGCGCATAGAAAGAAAAGTTCCTTTGATAATGGTGTAAGTTGCTTCTCTTAAATTGATATAGGTTCTACTTTCTACATAAATGATAAAAGGACAGAAACAAAGGCTATTATGAAAAATATAATGATCAACATTGAATTCCAGCTTCTCAGCAGGATAATGACCAAAAGTACATTTCAAAGGCAAATAAGTCAACCTGACCAGCTAATCTCCGCCGTGAACCTGTTGGTTGGCTTAAAGAGCGAGTTGAACAAATAACACCTTGCTAAGGACCAATTATTATATACTCTCTGCCGGATTTAGAGTGAAAAAGAAAAACTAGACTAGTGGCTTCTGAGGATCCAGGCTAATATCCAGAGCAGAATAGTGGAATTTCCACTCAGCGTTCAGCCTACATGCTGACCGACTGACCTGACAAAAACACCTGATGTCATTGTTTTCTACGGCAAGTAAAATCGACTCATATCGGCCAATATCGCTACACTTATCCGCCAAGTTATTTGAAAGGAATTAAGTAGCATAGCAAAATCATTCCACAATGCAGGATGATGAATCTGCTTGAAAATGCGATAGAAAAAAGTAGTCGTGTTTGAGTCATTTTTTCTCTCTCCGCAGAGCAGTATTTCTTTCGTATACCAATGATATATCTTCAAGTAACGCAGTCGAAATAACGGCAGTTATGGATGATATGCTACCCTTACGGACAAAAGTATTGAAGAAGTCACAATAGTTATAAAAAACTACGGACCAAGAAATGGAAATGGAAAGAAATTGACCCAAATCGACTTATACATATCAACTTCGTTAACAAGAAAGTGAATCTAGCCAAAGTCATCGCGAACGGGCAGAGGTGTCACAGGCGAATGAACTTAAATATTTAAGTATGGCACGCTATGCTAAGCTCAGCTAGAAAATACATCCTCAAAAAAGAAGGAAGAGTTAAATGCCAAATACAGATAGATGTACTTGCTTTTGGGGAGAAATTCTAAGCTCAACGTCGGCAACAAGTTATTTATTTACAGGCAGATACTAAAGTTCATATTGACGTGCGCCATTCAGCTCTGGGGCTGTGCCAAGTCGTACAAGCTTTTCAAAACAAAGTGCTGGAATCATAGTAGACATTCCCTTGGACATTCGAAATGGGGCTCTGCATAGGGACTTGTGAATACAAATGGTTAGTTAGAAGGCTTCCAAGAGAATAACGAAGCTCTAAAATTGAAAGATGTCACAAATCTGATGGGACGACTGAAAAGAGTCAAATGCTTTACTATCATAAAATGTAAACTGTGTAATGACTTAAACTTTTAAAGAACAGCCAGTTCCACAACAAACCAAACAAGGTGCTGGGGTTGACCACAGGGTCATTTTTAAGGTTTTGTGTGAAACAAAACCTTATTAGAATCGAGACGGTGTCTGTCTGTCGCACCCGATTTATTCGGAAACGACTAGACCGATTGGTGAGAGTATGTAATCTGGTGATCCCTTTACATGCAGTAAGTAGCGCCATTTTGTGTTAAGTTTAAGGGGGGGCTCCCCATACATGTGAATGGAGGGTGCAAATTTTTTTTCACAGAATGTAGCCGTGCAGGGTATCAAATCAAAGGTCTCGATCAGTACTTTTCGAATCTGGTTCAATATTTGATATTAGATAAAACATGGGGGAGTGAGGGTTCAAAATATGACCCACAAAAAGTGTAACAGGTCTCGTTCTCAGAACCTATCCAACCGAAAAATCTGAAAAAAATCACAGTGGTGCATCTCTACGAAATCTAGGCCTCAAAATATGTCCGGTTCCGATATCTGCACAAATAAAGTTAATAATAGCATATTTCCACATTTTAGAAATTTACCCGGCACCCCCCCCCCCCTTATGTTGATCCCAGAAGTACAAAATTTGGCATGCGTGTAATGAAGAACATAATGTACACTTTGGTCAAGTTTGAAGAAACTCCAACAATTATTAACAAAGTTATAGGGGGTGAAACTTTACAATTTTTTGTGAATTTCGTGCACTCTACAACCTGCATGACGTCATCATCACATATCAATTCGTCAATACCACAACAAAATGAGTTCTTATGAATTGGGTCGCAGAGAATTATTTTGTTTTAGTTTTTTAGTTATTTGTCAGCCAGACATGTGTGTATGTAGGTATATAATATATGCGTGCTAATGAACTTTGCGGGTAGTGCCTAATTCAAATAGATATAAGAAGTAAATCGGAAATATGGGTACGATCAATTTATATACGTGCATATATGTGTACAGTATTCGGTAATAGGCGGTTTGTTTGTTGAGGGTGAGCGTGATATCTATGGCTGTAATATGTACGTATATCTCGTAGTTTGGAAAAATATTAAGGATTATGTTGGATTTGTAGCTATATACGGACAGAAAAATGTGCGTTGAAGTTTCCCACATAAGATGAACACAAAACCTTTATACCCGAAGCGCGAGCTTCCGGTATTCCGACTTGTTTATAAATGGGAAAACGAAAATATGCAGAGAAAGCTGATGGATGGGGAAATGACTCGTAGCTTGGTGAAAGGTGGTTTTACTGGGTACAAATCCTATACCATCAGGGCACATGACCCCTGGGGTTGGTTTTTTGAGGATTTCCACCTTTTAAAAAAATGTATGCTATGTTTACTGAAAGAAGCTCAAGTGTGTTTATTATTTCTGGGATACGCGTATATTTCAGACCAGCCTGCTTCTCCCAGGATCTGTTTTTAAAAAAACATAATATGTACCATAAAACTCAAGCTGAAATGTTTGCTCCATGCGCACATTTTGTTCATATTGAAAAGTAACTACCATGCTGCCGGAAATGGTGAATTAATGACTGCTACTCTGATATTTAAGCTAAAAATTTAGCCTATCCTCTTCACCAACCCTGATAAATCGTAGAAAAATGTTCATTAATTTAGTCATATACGATTTTATTAGTTTTCATCATCATTATCTCAACATTCTTAAAAACAAAAACAAAAATATCTCACATATATATTGAATTCTCGTTTAATATGATAATCAAATAAAGTAAGGTGTGTGTATGTGTTTTAAATAAGTTTGAATTCCCATAATTGTAAATAATTCATCATCATAAACCTCTTCACAACAATATAATTTCCTTTGCGATCTAACAATATCGTAGCATAGCTAGCGCGAAGCTCCACACAAAATACTCAAAATGAAGAAAAGAAGAGGTCAAAGCAAAAACGCAAATATAACCATAAAAGTAAAGAATTAGAACCTAAAATATCGAAAATTTTATCAAAATTACTTAAGTCATTACTATTGAGAAGTTAACTACTAGATCACGACTCTCAAATCCAAAATGTTAGGAGGGTGACTAAATGGATTTTGATTTTTAAAAATAACGCGAAACATCTTGAAAAGAACAACTCGATTTGAAGGTGAACGTTTTAAAAAAAACACGACGCATGGGTCGGTATCTATCTACGGATAGGTACAGCGATCTCGGCTGCCAATGGTTCCACTCTGTTGTTGCTGACAATATACAAAACATCGCACAGTGCATTGCATTTTCTGGGGAGTTCCTCTGTATATAAATCTTAGATTTAGTTTATGTATGTTAGCTTTATAAATTTGTTTTTTGATTTGCGTGCACACGATACGTCTATTATTGTTTAAATATTTCTCTTTTTAATAACAAAGAAAGTTAAAAGCTTCTCTACTCAGCGACGAATACATTTAGGAGTGCGCCTGCTTCACAGAACTTTTCTCGGAGATTGGATCTTTTTCGATGCCAACACGTTCAACGGGGAGCTTTGTAAAAACTTTACAATTTCCATTCTAGTGGTGATTTCAAGTATTTCTTAGGAGTCGGGAGGTTCCACTTCCACCCCGATTTCTTTTGGATAGCAAATTAAAACTATTTACAAACTTCTGTATTCTTTTTTCAGTGATATATTTGAAAATACTCTATTTATATATTTAATGTTGAAGATGCATTAGTGGCGTGTACTTCAAATGTTGATTTCGTTTCGTTCTTCATTCAGTTTCTCTAGTTTCTATATTCGTTACTTAGACATGTTCATGTATGATTATTAATAGCAGTATATAACTAGATAGAGATAGGTACTAAATTTATCGTTTTATTTAGAGTTTATTATATATTGTAATAATATTGTGGTTTAAAAAAAGCAGAAATAACACAAAAAATGAAATGAATGAATGAATCGTAATTAAATCTAATTTAAATGGAATCCTTTTTCTTTAGTAGCGGTTAACAATCGCTCCTTCATGATCTCCTCCGTTGGATAATCGGGCAGTTTTAGATAGTGGACGCAAGTATTGACAGACGGATAGCTACCTTCACCAGCATCAACTTTACGCACGACAGTCAACCGTGGATGCAAATTGGCCAGACCACCAGGTGGTAGGCTACTACAACCAGTTGTGAATTGTAAGAATGCTTTACGTTCGGCACCGGTCATACTCATTAAAACGTTGACGAATCGAATAAATCCGGGGCTGAAATGGAAAAAAAAAATTTTTTTTAAATGAAAATTGTCTAAAGGTGGGTTTGAAATGCATAGATCTATGCGCTCCTTGCGAGATATTAAAGAGATATAAATATTATAGCGATTTCGGGCCATGTGAAGTTTCGATGAAAGAGAAGTTAGTGGCTGATCGCAATGTACGATTAGAGATGACCGTTTTATTGCTCTTACCACAGCACGGAGCCGTGATTCAATGACGTTTGAAATAAGTTGTCAACTCAAAATGATCCACAATGTAAACTCTAAGACAGTTATTCTGCATCAGGACAGTTGTATTGAACATTTGACCAGTGGGGCTGTTCTCTCTCACAATCAGATGACCGGGACTGTGTTTGAAAAAGACGTGGAGAGTGCTTTACTTTATGTGCCATGCGCGAATTACAGCAAATGGGATTGCTCCTATTCGTTCATGTATGATATATCCTCTGCCATTTCCGCTTCCTCGTACCTGTGTAAAGCAAATCGAAATCGGTGAAGAGCAGGTGGACCAATGATCTAAACTCCACAATGAACCGGAGGGTGTTGATGCAGTCTCTACAGGAGGATCTAGACTTGAAACCAGCCTGATCCCTGTCGATCAAACTTTAGAATTGTTCCTTGATGCGTTCCAGGACGATTTTAGCTAATATCTTCGTGAGAGTACGAAGCAGGCAAGTACCCCTCCAGTCGTCGCATTTAAAACGACAATCATTCCCTCCTTTCAATCACTGGCAACGATTTCATTTATGAATGAGAGGAAGTAACAACTCTTCAGAAACTGAAGAAGTTGTACGAAAGAGCTCCGCATGGAGACACTAAGACTGTCTCTTTTCGTTTGAGTACGCTGTTGGCAGTGAAAATCTCGCTTTTATTTAAAAGTGCAATGATGGAGTTCCTTCTCTCACGGTGCATACTTCGTTGAACTTCTGAATGTGTACTTTTCTACGCGTCGGGCTCAGCTCCGCTCGCAACCAATAATAGAGCTCTCAGCTCCTTACGTTCATCTATCTGTTTCCACGTTTCCGCACTCAGCCAGATCTTGTAACCATTTTTTGGGAAGTGGTCGATTTCCCCTGCGCAAGAAACAAAGAGACTTTAATGATGGCACAGTGTTCAACAATATTTTCGGGCGGGTTACTTAAGCTTTTATCACCCGTATTGCATTGGGGGCTCGACGTTTTGTTCCCTTTTGAGCAACCATCAATTGATGGTTCATCTCAAGGTCGATGCCAACACAACTTTTGTTACCCTCATTCAGAAGATAATTCCTCAATTGATTGCTGATCTTGACTGATTAGATATTCGTTGTTGGTCAGTCGGAATCCAACTGACATTGTGTCACGGGCACCAAGCCCATGTGGTTTACACTTTTCCAATCTATCAAAGTGGTGTTTCGAGTGGTGGTCACTTCATTTGGCACATTAGCGTTTCAGCTCATTTCAAGAGTGCACTTTTTAATGACTCATCTTATGTGTGCTCTCACTCAACTCTTCCACAAAGTTAATCTTATTCAAAAAGGAAAATAATAGCTTTCCATTTGATAACAAACCTGGCTGGCGTACTGCTTATATATCACGGCACCTCTTTCCACGTAAATTCAGGTAGCGCGATTTGGCTTTTTGCCGTCGCATCACCCAAACGAAGAAAGAATTGGTCTTTAATCAAACAAGAAAAGATCTTCAACAGAGCCGGCAAGCACCAATAAAGAAAATGCGTCTTACTATCCAGAAAAACTCAAGACAATTAAGTAAGAAATACTAGTGAAACTATATTTAACGCAGATGAAACTGTTTTTTTTTGGAAGAAAATGCCTAAAAGCTTTCGTCGCACGCGAAGGGGAAACTTTTCCAGGTGTTCTAGCCAGTAATGATCAATTGACAGTGATAGCTGGTGCTGCTGCAGTTGGCAGCTGATGACTATAAATTAAAAACTCCCCTAGTTTGTCTCTCAGAAAAAAGTTTAACCAGAAAATAAAATGACAAATCTAACGAAAGGCTTCAGTTCAATTGAAAACAAGTCGGGACGCCGGAAGCTAGACGCTTCAGATATGAAAGGTTTTGTGTATTTCTTTTATAAAGAGATTTGAGTGTGCATTTGTCCCATTAGTATGTAGCACGTAATATATGCATATATTATGTGAAAACATCCTCTTTCAAGTGATATTGACATTCATTGTCTTGCATTTCCACAGAAGCGATAGTTTGACCCAGTATAACTTTGTTAGTCATAGTGCGATTTTCGCCAGGATCATGGTCTATGCTGTAGCATTGCTGCAAAATTTGATGATTCTAGGGTGAACTTAAGAGGGGTTTTCCTGTCAATTACTAAAAATTATAGTAATGTACTATTATTAACTTTATTTGAACAGGTATCGACACGGAGGGTATTTCGGACCCTAGGCACCATATAGTGGCAGCTTCCTGATTTTTTTCAGACTTTCAGTTGGGAAGTTTCTGAGAATGGGTTCGTTAAAGAAATGATCACTTTCAACTCCCCGCACTCCCCACCTTTCCAACAAATGTCAAAAGTAAGACCGGCTTCGAAAAGTACTTTGTAATTTGATACCTCACATGACTATATTTGATGAGAAAAAAATGTACACCCCCCTTTGCATGTATGGGGACCCCCCTTTAAATTCAACGTAAAAGGATGTAACTCACTATATGCGTGGGCGTTCACAGTTCCCACCTTTTTACCGAATTTGGTGTCAATCGCTACAACCGTTTTCGAGAAAAATGCGTGTGATGGACAGTCAGATAGACAGTAAACCGATTTTAATAAGGTTTTGTGTTTACACAAAACCTTAAAAAGGGTTATAAATATTACAAAAAGTAGATTCCAACGGAGGGTATATGCATACTATAAAATGAGGAATAAAAAATTTATCAGCATGTTACCAAAAAATTTCACATGAGAAGAAAATAAATTCGGATTTTACAAACAATAGTTAACGTGCCCAACGCTGCACATTTCACAAAAGAATTGTTCCATACATTCACTATGAGAGTATTCATACGATCCAGCAGCAAGCGCTCTGGATCCAGCACCAGCATTGATGCAAGAACGAAATAATTACACAAAGTCACACTGGGATACGTGGCACGCCACACATACTCAATGATTTTCTTCCATCGCAAAAATTCAAGGCGGGAGGCGAGTTCTCTTGGCTTCTACTATGTAGTGACTGACACACTCCGTGCTGATTCCGAAACGCCTGCCGCTTGATCGTATGAATACTCCCATAGTATTTCCCATTTCTGTTTGAAAGTTGCAGTGCTAGTTTGTACGAATATTTTCGCCTGTGCTATGCAGTGCTGGACACGCTATTTGCTTGATCATATGAATAGAGTTTAAGTGTGCAGAAAATCTTCGCAGAGAAAACCAATTTAGAACACTATAATTTTTATTTTTCACCAAACTTTCGAGATGAAACGGTTTACAAGGAAAGTATATGTGACAGACAATGAACCGATCAAAATTGAAAAGCGATGTAATGTGTTGTTTCCAAGAAGTTTTTCGGTCTCAATAAGTTGAAATTAAAATCTAGGTTCCCTTTCGTCGTTAATGCGATAGGAGGCGACTACAAAAGACAATAGACGGAACTTCGCGGTAATGGAGACGAAAATGTGACGCTGGATCAGTAGCGTAACACGTCATGATCACATCCGAAGTGGAGGTATACGTGATCTATATAAGGTTGTGTCGATTGTCGACAAACTGCGAGATCTTCTTCGATGATGAGCATCAATGTTGATGGAAAACGAGCAGATCGGCCGAATCAACGATGTTTTGATATGGATCAGGCCTTTCATCGAAAAAATGGTACAATTGATCAAAACGAGGCGAACCCGCTTCAGAATGGGACAAAGGCCGAAGAAAAAAAAGAAATGGCGACGAGACTAATGAAAATGAGACTAATTTCCGTCGGATCGAATCGTCATTGATACTTTTTAAATCAAATGATGCATAGCTTATCACCACGAACCACTCGCAATAGGAGAAATTCAGAAAACCACAGTAATAGCACTGCTTACGAAATGTTAATCAAACGTTTCCACGACTATTTGAATCAGTTCTGTGAGAAATCAGCTTCCCCGTACTTAGATGATATTTTCATTGAGTCCTCACCTATAGAACAGAATTCGAGATCAGTTAAAAATGCTTACAATAGACTGCAAGACTTCGGTTTAGGGATAAATCCAGTAAAGTGCGAGTTCGATGCACGAATTTACTCAGGAGTACGTTTCCAACTTGAATGAAAAAATAATTGTAATTCGAGTAGATGACATATGCCTTTCTTTTAAAATCCGCAAAAAACAGGCTCTACTGCTTGAGATTATTGAAACCGTCAGAAATAAAGATTGACGCATTGCATCAGTCTCTAAGGTGTGTTCTTTTTTCGAATCCACTCTTGCAAATAGAGCCAGTGTGGATTGCTAGATATCTTCTCTAAAAGTCATCCCATTTGCAACACCTTTTATTTTGAAATCTAACCGATATTAGAATTATTCGAATCAAATCTGCTTTTAATCATACTGTGGGAAGACTCCACCCAATCCAATAAGCTCCAACCTTGTTCCATAACGAACGTTTCAACGAATAGGAAAATGATAAAATCTTAACTCAAGCTCACCTGTCTTTCGAATATCCTAATTTCGGTTCCGTATAGTTTATTAAATCCTCGCGCGTCCATTCCGGATGTTGTTCACCACAGATCATCATACGAGCTTCATCTGGACTGAATGCTGCTAGCTTTGTCAGCGGGAATACCTGACAGAAGCCACGATGAAACGCCTCTAATTGTTTTGCAATGCCGTCTTGTAGGCAGAAATTAACTTGTTGTTCACAATATTCTTCCAAATTGTGAATTGTAACATCAACTGCTGCTCCGTTTGGAATTAATTCTGCATACGAATAACCATACACTTTGGAACTCGGTAGATATGTGAAATTCAAAGCGAGATCGTCGAGACTAACTTCCCCAGATTTCGTATGAACTTTTAAGTTATTGATCATTTCTAGCTTCTGATCATTGAAAATGGAATCATTTTGTTCGATCGCTTGCTTCTGGGCAACAACCTCTTGAAGTTCTTTTATGAATTCAGCGCGAATAGGATCAATTTCTGCGAGATTATCTTGCGATAAAACGCCATCATACCAGCATGTCTCCGGGAATTCAGTGCCAAGTAATTTCGAGCATGAGTCGGCCCATTCAGAATCCTCTGATATCAAGCTAGACGCCATCAAATCATCTGAAGTTTTCAATGTCTGAATTCGATTGATTTTCGACAGGACCTTGTTGTGGCAAAGTAGCTGAAGGAAAGAATTTGACAGTGGTAAGTCTACCAAGCGACCATCCTGGAGCACCTTTGCGATGAAAACGCCCAGGAACCAAAAGTATTTCGAAACTTTCTCGCAAATCTCTGATTCCTGAGGCAGAGGAGCGGGGAATAGGCCGGATGGACGTCGAACATAGTAACCTGGGGGCTTTCCTCCTTCACCCAAATCGATTTCTTCGTTGTTCATGTGACGGTCGTCTTCATAAAGCCACATTCCCAAGTCGGCGCGTTGAAGTTCAGCTGCGACTAAGGCATAAAATTCTAAAGTCGGGCCCAATCCAGTGCCCTCTTCTCCTATGAATTCTACTTCCAGCACGGATTTACGGCTGCAATGAATTTTCATAACTTGCATGGCCCAATCCAGCAGCTGTTCATTACGAGGAACCTTCACACGTTCATGCTTAAGTCTTCCAACACGGAATTCGTGTTGTTCATCACGACGTGGGCTCAATCCGGGCATTCGCTGTCGTTCTAATGTCACATCACGTTGAGATTGCAGCCAAACAATGGAGCGTGATGCACCGAAGGCAGTGCAGTTGAAGTAAAGCTGACGCGTTTCAAATGGAAATAGGAATGGGCAAGTTTGATTCAAATCTTCACACCAATTTGGCAAGCTGTTACTAGAAAGGACCAAGGGATCCTGAATTTGTTGCAATAACTTATTAGTTATCTTTTTACTCATAAATATATCTGAAAGTAAATACTGCGAGGAATCTATATCTAAATCCTCTGAACGCTTTTGCTTCTGATTCAGAGTGCTTAATTGACTAAGTAACTGCAAGACATCGTCGACGCTACAGTTCATATTCTCTTTAGTCAAACTTCCTCCTGTTTTCATTGGGGAATTCGGCGACAACGTTGAAGCTCCACTCTTTGACGATGCAACTGGTGTAGTTGGGCCATCTTCGCCACTTCCAATTTCATTGGATTCCTTATAAATGATTGTGTATGTGGGCTCCCATATCTTGCGGAATTTATCCTGTTTCGTTAGATTTGTTTGTTGAATGAGTTCCTGTACAGAACGGAATATCGTCCAATCCGAATTCTTCAAATCGATTTCGATATCAGCTATTCCACCAATACTAGGTCCTTTCAATGTAAGTGACAGTGTAGGTTGTGAGATCGGTGCTGAATCACATATTTTTCCTGAATCTGTATTTGATCCTGGCGGTGGAATTTCCAAATCAGATGTTTGGTTAACATTTGTACGGCCTGGACGTGGATCAAATGCCGGAATTAATGCAGAAAATTGCCGTTTCAAGACAAACTCATCGTCCCAAGACTTTCGCTTTCCGACGGTGGCGAGACGATTTTCAAATGTTTCATCATCCATGAATGTTAGTAGATTTCGTGAGACCATGACTTGTAACAGTGTATTCTGGAATGAAAAAGAATCGAATGTCAGAGAGATTAAAAAATGTTCCGCTATATTTTAGGTAACGACGAGAAAAAAACAGCACAGAGATTTCAGAAAGATGAGGAAATGATTTTTATTGGCTCTCTTTCCGCCATCAATTTGACATTATCGCCTATGTATTCCAGAAACTAGCTGAGTTCTGTAAAGCTGTATTGAACTTACCCCAACTTCTTCATATTCATCTTCGTTTTCTTCATCGTCGTTATCCTCGTCCATGTCCTCATCATCATCCAGGTCTCCAAGTAAGGCGGGTGCTCGGCAACTTTCTAAGAAGTCCTCGAGGGACACCTGTTCACTATCACTTGATGTGGATGTCAGACTCATTGTCAATGCTGGGTTAATTGAGGATTGGTTTGCAGCGGATGCACCGGTAGCTTGACCGGGTGTACTGGAGTTGTTTCCTGCAAGCAGGGTGAAATATTTCAAGCTTTAGTATGAACCAATTGCCTTCTGCTACGTGAACAACAAATATTATGTCGACTACCAACCTGCATTGTTTGATGATAAGCTTGGATAGCTTTGCGCTGCACTCAGCAGCCCTGAATGAAAATTGCTTGACAGAGCCAGTTTTACAAGACTCGTAACTGAGTTTGGTCCGCGAGGGAAGAATCCGGTGGATGAGCTCTGATTATTACGATCATTCGCATTTCCGTTATTGATCACTTGATTATTCTGCAAGTTGCTTCCTTGCGATGGACGACGACGTGCCAAGGCTGCAAATGTTTCTAATAATCCTGTCGGAGTGGCGGTCTCTGCCTGGTTCGTATGATCTCCGCTCGTTGTGGTTGTCAGATTTGGAACACTAACGCTCATTGCATTCGAAACCGATACCGCAGCTGTCGAAGAGACATTCTGTTGATTGCCCGACGATTGTTGATTACCGCAGCTCGCATCCATTTGTTGTTGTTGCGAAGTTGTATTTTTATTGTTTTCTTTTGTAGAGCATTCATCGCTGGCAGCGATTTGAAGATGTTTCTCAACAAAATGTTTCTTGTAGTGGAAACCAGTTTCTTCAGTAGATTTGCTGCGTGAATTGGCGACGCTTCCACTTTGGGTGAGAGGTTCGCGAGATTTTGGGAGAGCAATTTTTACGGTCGGTGCTGGTGGTAGATTTCCAGAGGGCATTGAAAGTATGTCGGAGGAGAGTATGTTGTTTGTGTTGTTACGAATCATATCAACACCTTCACGCATTTTATCGAAAACTTCCATAGCCTCCGAGGAAAATTGCGAAACCCGAGATCCCGAACTGGCTCGCAAGTTGACTAATAAGCTTTTGCTGATGCTGTTGACTGAATTGCTAGCATTCATTTTGTTATTTGCTTCTATGTTCGATGTCTTATTGTCATCGGGGTAGCTTTGCTGCCGCATCAGTTGGTTGCTGCTGCCACTGGCTGTATTGCTTTTGACGCCGTCATTAAGAGCCAAGTTCTCAGTTATGGTAGCCAGATCTGAAACGGTGGCGTTAATTCCCTGCATTGAATTGTTTATAGCTGACAGATCCGTATGATTTTCGCGTTCTCTCAAGGTAGTAGTCACTCCAACGGGGCCTTCCTTGGATTCCAAATTACTTCCTACGATATCTGACTTTGCAGAAGACAGAACACTCTCGGCAATAGCTTCAACTGTTTGTTTCCAGGCTAAATTGTCTGCAGAGGCAGCCTGTTCAGATGTAGCGACCGAGTTTCTGTTAAGTTCTGTAGCTTCTGGCAAAGATGGGGTCGAGCTCGACTTACGACTAGTTAACACGCTAGATTTCTCCAATTTCTTTGTGCTTGACAACGGGGCAATTGAATTGCCTCCTTCTAATACAGATAAATTATCACAATTTGCTAATTTCAGATCGTATTTTCCTTCAGCTCCCATGCGGTAGGAGTTTCGAACTCCATGATCCCATTTCACGTCAATCCAGCCATTGTGGATTTCACCTGTTACCGTTCCTTCGCCGCCGTTGCTATCTTGATCTTCCCAGCGCCAATCGACGCCTCGGACAACTCGAGCTCCGGTGGTTATATGTTTAAGTTGCGCGCGGATTTGGCGGCGCTCACGACGAATTCTGGCTTCTGCCTCCTTAGCGCCTTTACCCATTTCTTCGCAAACTGAAACGACCCGGCCATAAATTTCGAAACCACTCAAGCTTAGATAATGAGTTTGCCCTGATGCATTCCGACCATTTTGCTGAATTCTAATATGACGGAAACCTTGATTTTCATCGGGCGAGCAAACAATGGGCCATGTGTTCGTACTGCCCGGCTCAGCAAGGCTTTTATCATCTGTATGAGTAACGAGGGTTTGCCACGTTACACCGTCCTTGGATGCCTGTAACATCCAATTCCGAAGGGCACTACGTCCGTATCCGCGAGCGTGACGCAGAGTATAAGCATTAGGAACTATGTAAACACCTAAGTCGACTGCAAACCATGCCTTCTTATTGTCTTTTGTATGGCAATTAACACTAATCGTATCACGTGAAAGGATATCTTCCAATTTCCCATAGGGGAGCTGCTTACCCTCAGAACTAGTCACTTGAACTAGATTATATTGGGCCGGGTTAACCCATTCAGTGGTTTTCCCGTTCGTTCCAATGAAGTATATTAGGCCATTCTCATCGAAATCATGTTGATGTTTGAAAACAATACCAGATTTGGATTCTTTCAATTTTTTCAAATAGAGAAATGTTGATCGATCCATATCGTACCATTGTTTAGCGACCATTTTCAGTAAATATTTAGAAAGTTGTCCTACCGTCGCGAGGGGTTCCATTTTCAATGTTCGGCCGGTTCTATCAAATAGAGTACTTTCACAAGGGGCACGTTCCAATCTAAAGCGAAGCCGCTTGGTTAGAATTTGTAGACCATATCCGGTACCAGGCGCATCATACATAAACACTGGAAGTTTTTCAATACTTTCTAATACTGCGACTAGTTTCAAAACAAGAATTCCAGCCGTATTTTTAGAGTCACAAATATTGATGCTATCTTCTCCCAAGCAACTGTTCATGATAGTTTGCTTGAAGATTGAGATCCTTTGCTTTTGTAGTTTATTAACTTTGTTTCTTGGTAATCCACTGTCCCAGTAATTTTTAGAAAGTACAGCGACCAGCGCCTGAACAAGTCCGGAACTATGCATTTCGTAGGCACTGACGACGCCATCGGCGTGTAGTAGATTCGCTAGTTCGTTGAGAGCATTGCGCAATTTTTCTTGCCATTTATTTGACGGCACATTTCCAAATGCTCCGGCAGATTGTTCTTCTAAAGCTTCTTCGATTTGTTTAACAATAGCTGAAAGTTTTGCAACGGCTCCTCTTGGCACTGCCTGAGCCGCTTTGAAATATCGATTGTACAAGTCTCTGGCCATGTTCTTAACTTGATTTTTCTGAACTTCTGTTTTAGTCTTGATTTTCTTTTTCTTACTAGCCGACCAGCCGGATGCAAAGTCCGGTCCCAGAGTGGTTTCGGCGGTGAACGTATGTTTGGTGCCTCGGTTGCTTTCGAAAATGAAGCCTGGCAAATCATCTTGGAGAATAGTAACTTGATGACCTTCCGTGTTGTGTATGTGAAGTTGATTATCTTTCTGGCATTGCAGAACCCAATTTCCAACGACCAAGCGTTGAAGACTGACTGCACTTAAAATTGGTTGTGAAGCTACGCCTTGCCGAACTGCTGCGCGGGCTCGTTGCAATTTTTCAAGGAATTCTCCACGATTTTCTGTAATGATAGCATGAGTTTAAGTTTTAGAAATGATTTTTCTTCTGAAGTTGTCCAAAAGTGCATGAGAATTTTGTACAAGTACTAGGTAACATAAATAAGTTTCCGATAGTGGATATTTGGTTTCAATAGGAGGATTTGAATGTATTTTCAGCTCCTCTCATTTAGATACCACAACTTCAACAATTGGCCTCTACCTAAAAAAACAGGTACAGGTTATTAATGGTAGGGAGCCAGGCTCATGATGCGTATTATGATTAACACACAAGCCCAGCCATTGTTCATTGTATGAAGTATTAAGATCAAATTAACGAAATTACTATATTCTGATAGGCATAAAGCTTTTTAAGAGATATTTACGAGGTTTCGGATGTTTCGCCTTTATGAGTCATAAAGAAAAAAAGAGCATAGAATGGCATATCACACCGATTACCTTCCACATAGATGGAAACATTAGAAAAAATGAAATTCCAACGAAAGGACAGACGAGTTGGGGAAGAAGATTATTGACGACTATGATTCTGAAGGCAGCGATGAGTCCATTCAAAGTTCAAGAGGTTATGAGCCTAGAGTTTATGTACTGTCAGAAAAAGTGGAATCGAGGCCCAAAATTACACCAACAACAGATTTTTACTGAGGTGCGATCAGACCCAACTGGATTTGACTTTCAAATATTAATGCATCGTGCGTCGTTAGCACACCTAATATTCAGGACCGAGAGGCGTCTGAGGGAGAAAAACGCGGGAGAAGGCGATGAGGAGTGTATAAAGTTGCGTAGATGCCAAGGAGCAGAAGCCCAAGACTGATTGCTTACATCTGGACTTCATTGAAAATATTTAAAGACGAAAGTAATTGTAAATCAGCCTTCAAAACTCAATCGCGCCAAAGAATTCGAGAACTAAAACGGACATTGTTTATTTGTTGCGCACTATCCAGGAATTTTGATCCGGGAAGAAGAGATTTGGTCAAAGAGAGATGCAACGGGTTCAACAACATTTGCATAAGGGGAGAAGGACCTGGGCTAGGAAACCATTGTGGTTGAAAAAGTTAGAACAGTGGAACGACAATCTTTTTTTATGAATTCCATTATTAGAGGAAATTAGTGCATAAGCGAACCTAATATCAGAGAAAAAAAAGTATTTCTATTTGAACGCTCATCCGACACTTTCGCACAATCAGCAATACGTTCACAAAGATTTGAGCCGAAAAATGTCAGATTTCATGATGGCAAGGGACATCTGCTTACTTTTACCGGCGACTATGCCCACTTTAGTCTCCCACTTTTTGAAAGGAAATGAAACATTCCAGTACCTCAAAATTTTTGAAGCTCTGATAACAGCGCACTTCAACTCTGCATAAAATTGATGTAAGATTTCCAACGAATGCAGGAGCCTTATATGAGGAGAAAGGAATCCAGGTGAAATCCATTGTACCATACATGGCTCAGCAAAATGCCGGAGCGATACGAATAAATTACATATACTGCTTTAAACGAAGATGAGCAAAACAAAACACCAAGGTGAAAGCAGAGGAACTGAGGTTCCATGTCAAGCGTGAAGATGGAAAAACCACAGTTGCCTCGGAAATTTGATGGTTTCATCTACGAATTGAATGCAGAGTCATTGATCGATTATATTCCACTAATGTATGAGAAGTACAGTGATAAAGTAAGGGAAAAGGCCAGGATTGAAAGCGGATAAGGGATAGGCGGATTCATCAAATACAAGAGGTGCCTGTTTGAGGTTAAACGGACATACCAATCTCAAAACCGTACTGGCAGAGATCGTCGAGTATCAACTCATAACCAATTGATCGTTAATAATACTTTCTCACATGGAAAGTCTGAAGAAGAAGATAGTTTTTTGATGGGACCTCTTAGGTTTCGTAGGGAATGCGAAATGGTTCTTCATGCTGTATGATTTGAAGCAAACGCTCAAGGCCTGAAATAAGACATTCAACTACTTTTTCAAGGGATTGGTCACCCAACTTGCAATAGTCAAAGTAAAAACGAAAAACAAACAAGTTATGGGTATTAAATTATAGTGGTATTCACAAATGTGCGCAAGACCACCCTATCGTTGTGTCGTGTTTGCTTTGGCGGGCTCTATGACTATGTACAGAGGAATATATATCTGAAAATCGTTCTAGTTCAATAGGATCAAACTTGCGATGAGTAGCAACCTGAAGAAGAAAAGTTCAAACTCTTTGTGATATGTAGAACTTGCATCGACAAGGCGCTTTTGTGGAAAAACAATTATCAATGGTTAATATGAATGTAACAAGGTGGAATGCCATTCTTCTAAGAAGTTCTGTTGTTTTTAAATTGTCCTGACAGATGGAACTACGAGGAACGTCTCCTGACGAGCAATGTTCGCATGAAAAGATACTACTTTCAAGGTTTCCCAAAATTTGTGTATAAATAACATTTTACAATGCAGTATGAATTTCTTTTAATGTTGTATATATATATTTTCCGGAAAAAGACCAGGACCTTGAAAGAAGTTGGACAATTTTTCCGATTTAACAAAGACACATTTGATTTTCAGTGGAAATGTTCATCATAAGTCGAAGTCTGAGAGCGTTTCAATCTAATATTATATAATTTGCAATTGCTTTGAGAAACTAGAAACTTAAGTTCAACAGCGGGAGTTCCTTTTTTCGACACCGAAGAATATTATTTGTAGATTTAGTTCTAAGACTAAATTTCAGCCCATCTGCTAGTTGCTAGAACACCATGGAATCTTATTTATGTGGTCGATTCTACTCGGTTCATGAAGCCTACATAATGATACCATGCTTAGCTATAATTTACAATTCGATGCTGGTAACGTATTACAAGAAACTATAATATAACGTAACCATTCATATAATTTACATGAATTGAATAAAAGGCACTCATAAAATATTCGCTAAACTTACTGAATAATATATATTGGCAAATATAATACACAGAAAAATATTTTATAATTTCAATTTCCAAAATTATATCTGTGACTACAATGTTAATCGTATCGAATTGATGTGATTTCATTTTCTATGTACAAACAGAAAAAGAAACATTTAAAAATTGATGTAATATTAAACTCTCTCACCTTCACTAGATACAGAATCCATGCCACGCCCCTTTCCTACAAACAGAAAATTTAAATAAAAAAACACACGAAGATGTGTTTATGATAGAGGATTAATTAATAATGACTGTTGTTTTATTTTCTTTTGATTTTCATCAAAAGAAAATAGCACAAGGAAAATTTTTATCTCTTGGAAATCAGGAGAAAAAAAAACCAAAAATTATATAGAATTTAAAAATATTCCGTTGAGATTTCCGTCTTTTAAGATTAGACATACCGAATAAGATTTATTGTTATATGTTACATTCGTTAGATGTGGAAAGCACAAATGGGGCGAATGTTAGAAAGTTATGGCTATGGTTTGGTGGATTACAATTTTAATTTGGTGAATAGCAGACAACTGTTTAATGACTTTGTGTTAGGCATGACCATGAAGTTGTTAATTACCATTTTCGCAATTGCTCTGAGAATGCCATTTTCAGATCACAAGGCGCAGTATGAAAGTTTTACATCCAACAATGCTGTTAAAAAGCCCACAACCAACATCATTGAATTAAGAATTGATGTGGAGTCCTAAGCCCAACCTTTTAAGTGGTTCCGCCGGAAGCAGATGTCATGCCACTATCCCGGATATTAATTCTGCAGATGTTACTGAAGAGGAGGTTCGATGAACTATGAACAGCATGAAGATCTAGGGGGGCTCTGATCTGATGATGCAAAATTTCTGATAAGTGCATGGCATCTATTGGCCCATAGAATGAACCACGTCATTAGTCGGCTGAAGGAATTTCCATCCTTCCTCACTGTAGTGATTACCCTCCTCTTCTTCGAAAAGGTTAGACACAAAATTCATTACTTTATCAATTCATATCATCAAGTATTTAGTGGAAGGTGCAGCGCTCACCTCGAAACCAACAACATCCCAACAGTTGGAGGGCGGTCGAGTCAGGATGGATTGCAAAGAACAGCTCATCATCGACTCGTTAGTTGTAGTACAAACAAGTAGAGGTGAAAGAAATTTATTTAGTTGCTACATATATCGATTTAGCTAAGACTTTTAACAGTGTCCCGCATATAGTAAGTAAAGTTTTTGGCGACACATATGGAATGATGGCATACTGCCCTCTCATTGCACTGATGAGTGCAACAACACACCAGAGCCCATCCGCATACGTAGAAGTATTTTCCAGGCGGATTCATTTAGGCATTGTACATATAGCGCTGACTTTCGCTCCATGGCTACAGAATCATGTTAGAGGATTTTGCAAATAAATATGACACACATGCTAAGGGCGAGCTGACCAACTTGATGTACTTAGATGACATCAAGCTGAATGCTGGTACTGATGACCATTTTTGGAAGTCTGTTTTGTGTAGTTCAGTTGTTCAGCGGTGATATTTAGATGGAATTTGGTTTAGACAAGTGTTGAATCAAAGCCACATACTGGACATAAGGTTAGTGACCTCTACATCCGAACCATAATTGAGATCATCTTCCGAATTCTAGTGATGTTTGAAGCTGGTGTTGAAGGAAAAGTTTCAATAAACTGCGTGTGCAGGTGCTACTGGGAGATGCTTTCAATGTAATCCTACCCCTGCTCCCCCTAGACAACCAACCAAATTAAATACGCTCTAGCGTGCAGTGTTGTCACACTGCGTGAGTCCAGATCCTGGAGAGCGAATCTCTACGGCTATAATAACATCCTAAACGAAGTACCTTGGGAACTCTGGAAATTCCCCACGGACGTTACACACAAGCCTAACTTCACGAGAAACTTTGCTGAGGACTTCCTAACTAGGGCAGAGTGGAAGACCAGTGGCGTGCTGCCACAGTATGTTTCACCGACGGACCAAAGATGGTATGTGGAATCGATGTGGGAGCTATCTTTGATACGCACTGTGTAATTGAATCGTACGGTCTCTCAGGATTCACCAGTGTCTTCCAAGCGGAAGTACTAGTCAGTCAGAAGTACATAGTCATTCCGACCGATGGCCAAGCGACTGGACTCAACAGCGACATCTCCAGGCTGGTGGGGTAGTGCCGAAACGCGCTGGATACTCCTGGTGGAACGGTCAAGATCATCCTCCTCTGGGTTCCCGGTCATGGAAATATAACTGGGAATGAGCGGGTTGAGGGCCTTGCCAGACGGGGCTCTGCTCTTGTCAATCATTCGGTGGGCACAGTCTGTGTCCCGCTGGCGACTATTACGGGTGGAGATTCTTCGCTCGATTTAGCAATTGCGGACCACAAATGGCGGAAAGCTCACCATCAGCCCCAAGTCAAGGAGGATTTGGCCCGCATATATAAGATTACCGGCCTACAGGGGACTTTGGCGCCACACTCGGCATACCTTTCAATTCACATTGCCAAAGTTGCGGGGAAGGAGGAGAAACCCTCTCTTATGACTGCTCAGCTCTAACTAGAGCCAGGTTATGGACACTAAGTAAAGCATTCTTTGAGGACCTCAGAGAGATCTCTAGTTATAAGGTGGAAGAGATGCTTTTACTTGATGTATGCTATGAGCTGTCTCTGAAGATCTGAGTCGTCTTGGTTCTGCTCCTTGCTCTTATCACAGACGTGATGTTCTTAGGAAGTTTGTGGCATCAAATCGGCGCAACAGCGCGCGAGTGGTGAAAGCGCATTGAGAGGGTATATATATTAGGTTGTTGCACATGAAATGGCCGATTTGGCAATCAAGCGAAGTTAGTAGCAATTTTGCTGTATCAAACTACCACCAGTTGGCGCTGTAGGTGTCGGATAATGAAGTATAAATACTCCTACATTTAATCACGGAGTCATTTCAGTTTTGACCACCGTTGTGATAACATTGAATAAAAAGGAAAAAAAGGATGGAAAAGAGCCAAGAATGTGTACTTTTTCTGTATGAGTTCAAACTCGGTCACAAAGAAGCGGAGGTGACCAGGAACATTGACAACGCATTTGCAGTTGATACGGTAAGCGAAAGAACGACACGGCGGTGCTTCGAAAAATTCAGGCGACGTAAACCTTCAAAATGAGCCACGTGGACATCCAAGACTATCTATTGACAACGACGAGCTGCGTTTGCTAGTCGAATCCGAAACACGCCAGTCTGTGACACACATTCGACAGTTTCCCGCACTTGCAACAACGTGAAAAGGTGAAAAAGATCGACAAATGGGTTCCGCATGCCATTACGGAGCAAAACATGGCGCTTCGAATGGAAATTTGCAATTTTTTACTCTCCCGCAATAGAAGCGATCCCTCTTCGCACATAATAGTGACATGTGATGAAAAGTGGATGTTATACGACAATTGTTGCCGATCAGCACAATGGTTAGATGCTGATGAGCCACCGAAACATATGCCGAAACCGAGCCTCCATCCGAAGAAGGTAATGGTGAGTGCGGTGGTCTACAGCTGGAGTTATTTACTATTCTTTTTTGACACCTGGAGAAACGATAAATGCACAGATATACTGTGCCCAACTCGAAGAAATGCACCAAAAATTGAGTATTCACGACAATGCACGACCTCACGTATGCAGAACAACGGTTCAAAAGTTGAACGAATTGCAGCATGAGACTATGCCTCATACTCCATATTCACCGGACCTTTCGCCAACCGACTACCATTTTTTTTAAGCATTTAGATCATTTTTTGGCGGAATAACAATTAAGGAATGAAGAGGCCATCAAAATTGCCGTCGACGAGTTTATCAACACCCGAAAATTGGATTTCTTCCAAACTGATTAATTTAATAAATTTTTGTAAGCTTTACAGTCGTTTCAAATTTTAGTACCAAATCGGCCATTTCATGTGCAACAACCAAATATAATAATATTGCCAATGAATCTTGTAAGGAATTTGTTTACCACGCATGCCTAATATGACGTCCTGGGTTACACGTCCTGGGGACAAAAGTTGTCGCACATTTGAGCAAATATTTTCTGAAGGCTGCATAATTAAAGTGTTAAATTCGTTTAGTGTTTTTTTACAATGTAAAGGCAAATTACGAGCCAAGTTCTTTAACACCATTAAAGCCCTTCGCTTCTAATAAATCTGCTAATTATCATCAGTTAGAGCACCTGATTCATTCTCAATCGAATATGAGTATTTACATAGTCATGTCACACTCTGTAATTGTTTTGAATCAATTTTTTTAACCATATGGATTTCCAGCTAGTGAACGAAATAAACTTAAGCTACAGATTCGTTCAATAAAGTGATTCCATTCCCTCGAAAAATATTGTTGGGTAGTAATGGAACAAACAAAAGTAAACTATTCCAAAGTCTATTTGGTACCCATTTTCTTATAATTTTTACCCCTCAGCTATTTAGATTATCTTCAGTACAAATGTATTTAGACTAGAACGTTGAAAGAAAAGAAAAAGTTCATGTTGTAGTCTAGAGTGATAGAACTTCTAAAAATTGGGTATTACGTAGAGGTTTATGTTAAATATGTGCAAATGTATAACCCACCCTTGGTTAATAATAATCGTTGGCGCAACAATCCATATTGGATCAGGGCCTTGAAGTGTGTTAGAGCACTTCATTCAAGACCGTAACGGTACACTGTAGGAGGCAATGTGATTTGACTCAGGTACTCATTCATAGCTGAGTCAACTGGTATCCGACGTCAAATCACGATACAAATCTCACTGCCACCAGCCAGCTACAAACAACCGGAATCCGATTTAAACCTACCTTAGTAAGGAACTCCACACTTCCCTGTTTCGCGCCGAGGTCCAACAAATTGGATTCGTCATTTCTTAATGAAACATATATAAATCTGATTTACCGGTTGTATGTTTTTTTCCGCTGATCACGAGTGGATCTTCAGTATTATTCTGTATTGTATCAACCACCAATACACGTCATGGTGGTGGTTTCTGGCAGTATGCTCCAGCTCCCCTTAGGACTTTCGGAGGAATTTGCAAATCTCCACTGGTCTGCAACATGTAGCTCAAGGGCAATCCCTCTGTATTGGATTTAATCGCATGGCACAGCTCTCAGTGAAAATCACGAAATTTATTGCAATCGATGGAAGGATGAAATAAGATTGGATAAAGAGGCTAAGGAGAAGACGAATGAAGTTATGCTATCCAGGAAATCCATTGGGATTTCCAACCACACTAGCATATATTCGAATTTATATACGAAGACTGATTCTAACAGCAAGAACATGCTACTTTTCGGAATGGAAAATGTTTAATGTAATAAAATATTTATGTCATACAAATGACTTTTTTCTAAGCGACTTTACTCGGCTCTAATATATGATACACTGATGAATGCGCTTGGTTATTAATGAAACTAAATTAGAAAATTCTTACTCATAATTGCGCCGTTCTCCCAGCTAACTTCTTTAACATTCTCTCATTTGATATTTTTATAACAATAATCTCAAAGGAAAAAAACGTACAAAATTTAGAAATAATTTGGTTAATAAACTTTAAAGCTATTTCCCTTCATAATAGAATTGGGTTAATGACTTAAAGCAAATACATGCCTCCAAAACATTCAAGTGCCAATCGCTAAACAAAAAAGATAAAGCATTGCCGAAAGTATTACGAAGAAATAAAGAAATCATACCCTGAAGCCGTTTTAACACTAAACAAGAATCGATAATAACGAATATTTATTTGTCCACCCCCTTTGTATTGGTTACTGAAAAAACTAACCTGAACTATCGTTTCCATTTTCTGGACTACCGCTCGAATACATTGTCGCCAATTTTCCATCTAGTATGAACCGGAACCAACCATTAGAACCGTTTGATAGTTCCAATGCTGCTGAATCGGACCAAACGTAGAGGCAATCACGTCCACGACAAATACTCCATTCGCGCCAATGATACGCTTTACCGGGCAAAATTTCTTTTGCATCCTCAAGAGCGTCGTCGTTACCTGTGGAAGAGTAGAAGAGTTTATATTGAATATATAGCTTAAGTGGAAAATTGAGAAAGTATTTATTGATATTCTTTACTGTAATATATAATATGATATCTGGAAGTAATGGATGATCCTCATCTACAAATTAATCGACCTTTGCGAAGTGAACAAAGCCCTGTTAAAATCCAACGAGATATTAGCTGTTGTTATTCAGCTCTCCGATAATGAAACTGAAACACAGTCTCATTGAAAATCAAATGTGGTAGGAATAAATAAAAATAACAAAGAGACTATATTGATGATATACACTCTACAAAAGAGTAACCAGGAGCTAGAATTTTTCGAGACAGCGTCCTAGGACCGACTCTCAACCTCATCTACACTTCAGATGTACCAACTAATTAATTATTTGACAGCCT
Organism: Hermetia illucens; assembly: GCF_905115235.1. Taxonomy (NCBI): domain Eukaryota; kingdom Metazoa; phylum Arthropoda; class Insecta; order Diptera; family Stratiomyidae; genus Hermetia; species Hermetia illucens. The sequence goes on from NC_051849.1 coordinate 149,192,581, forward strand.
CAACGTTTGTGATATGATGAATTGAAAAGTGGCTTAGAGAATGGATAATACACGTGAACGGAACCAATTATTGTCACACCTTGCCCTCAGCCTGAAACGGCAAAACTGGGCTAAGGACTCAGTCAAAAGTGTAATAATCTCTCAACAGAATGAGGTGCTCGTAAAGTTCTGGATCGGCGCTTGGATGTACGACTAACGTGGTGGAAACCTATTCACAAAAAATCACTGCAAATGAAAACGAAAAGGATGGGTTGGCTTCGAAATAAACTTCTAGGCTAAGTCTGAATTACAAAAGCCTGCTCTACAAAGCTGTGATAATACCAATCTGATCTTACCGAATTCAGACCGAATATCGAGTTGCTACGGGGAGTTTAATCCAGGATACTACGTATAATTCTGATGCACCTTGGTATATAAAAAACAAACATAAACAGAGAAAATAATAAGGACGTGGGAGGCCGACTTTTTTCCGCAAATTAATAGTTAATGAAAGGATACCGTACATTGCCAAAAGTGCTCAATTAACAGCAGAAGGAAACCGTGGAAAATAATACAAAGTTCTTCCAAAATAAAGAAAAAGGAAGCGTTGTTTTCAAGAAAGTGGAAATTGGGTTTTAAGAGCGAAATCTTTACTGATAAATGAGAAAAGAGGAACTTCAGCGAATCTCTTCTCAGCACCATCACCATCGGAACGATTAGCTAATCATTCAAAAAGTACTAAAAAGAACGAATGGATAAGCGGTAAATTGTCCTCTGATAATAGTTATGAAAGTCGGAGGATCTTCTATGAATAGCCTGGTGCGGGATATAATGATACTGACAAAATTTGAATTTGATATATTGATATCGAAATTAAATTCTTCTAGATTAGATTCGAAAAAGTGCACAGTAAGAATAAATTCGGACATCTAACTGCTGTAAGGTCCCGAGATGCGGACTCGAAGGCAGTTCTCAAAGAATCTATTGACACAATTGAATACAAAATGACTTGCATAACCTATGCATATGATCTAGAAGCCTCGATTGATGCGAATTGATAACGAGTGAATATCTACCGAATACTTCAGGCCAGCACACAGCTATTGAAATATTCCAATTTCACCGATCATAGAAAACTTTAAAGAGAGGCGTCTTCGATGGTATGGTCATGTAATTTGCGTTGACGAGAACTCAGTTGTTAAGATTGATCTAAACATCGAAGTCGGGGAAAGACCATAATGTGCTGGGTGGTGATTTAAAAGTTTCGAAACTCCATCGGGTCTTTGACCGAGCAAAATGGATAAGCCGATCAAGGCGAGCCGAGCCGAAGAGGGCAAAAGCTAAAGAAGAAATATTTTCAGTACTTTCATATCGAAACAAAGGAAATTTGATTTCCCCAATTAATGTTAAATTATTTGAGACATTCTTGTGTGGCGCAAGGCTGGTGAAATTTTAAGACCATAACATTGCTCTGATAAGTGGGGAGCATGAAACTGGAACAACTTTGTTGGAAACAAATGCATGCCTTTCATTTTCTATTGATCTAGCTGCAGAGGAACGAAAGGTACACTGGAGGCGAAGGGACAAACGCAAATGACTACCAGAAAGCGTACAGGTTTAATTAACCTGAACTGATGTTAACAAGATCCGAGAATTGCGGAGATGTGATCCAAATAGCATATATGTATTCTGATTGCTTTTAGGAACCCAATTGATTAGTTTTCGCAGAAAAATGTAGAGCGGTAAAGTTACCACGAATTTTGCCGCTCTTGGAACGCCATAATTTAAGTCGACAATGATTTGTATATGAGTCAGATTAAGTATTTTCGCACTTTAGGATAAAGTTCCGATTTTAGCTGCGATAAATATGATACGAACTTCTGAAAGAGAGATAGAGAGAAAATGTAAATTTTTAGGGTGTCAGTCGACAAAATCCACGATAAAAGCAAGCGTTGGTCGGAACGATGCATGAGTTATGCTTGCTGAATGATGCGGATATGTAATTTTAAACAATTATACAAAGCGAAACGCTGTGCTTCGTTAGATTAAAGCATGAAAGGGAAGAGAGCAGATATACTAGTTTGCTTTGGTATAGTTGAGTTGTACAGTATATGCTGCGGTGATCAGAAATTTTTAATGGTTTAAAGACACCTTGTAAGTCATTCAGAGAATTGTTTCAGAATGCAGAGATCTAGCTACAAATGTAATGATGTCAGTCAGCGAAGTGATACACCGAAACGTGCTTATCATAAGTTTTCAAGCTAAGAAAGGAGCTTCAACTTCGACTTCAAATGACAATGCGCCAGCTCACTCCGCTGATCTATAATTTTATTAGGCTCTTAAGTATCGAAGTTATTTCTAAAAAAAGTGAGGGAAGAGTCTTTAGTTCTAATGGGGAGACTATAAATGCAGTCAGAATTCAGAAGCTTCAAAAAATACCGCACCAAAAAGTGTAACAGGTGTCGTTCTCAGAACATATTTAACCGAAAAATCACAGCGGTGTATCTAAAACCCAAAGCACACCCCGTCGTTTCGATATCTGCACAAATAAAGCTAATAATAATATATTAGCGAATTTTAAAGATTTAGCCGGATACCTCCCTTAAATTCATGCTAGAAGCACAAAATTTGGCACTTGCATAAGGGATAACATAGGGCATAACTTATTGTTTACAAAGTTATAGAAAATGAAACTTTTACATTTTGTGTGAATTTCGTGCATTCTAAAACGAGTATGACGTCATCATTACATATCAATTTGTCAATACCACGACGGGAGGTCGCAGGGAAATATTTCGTTGCAGTTTTTTAACCATTTATATATCGATATAAAATCCTCTAGACAGACATATGTATTTATATTGTATATGCAAATGAAGCTTTGGGGTGGTGCCTAATTCGTATAGATATATTTGTACATTGAACAAATGGCATTCAATATACGTACTTTATATGTACATATGTATACTTTTATGCAAGTAAATAGAATATAGTATTCGGTGATAGGCAATGTCTTTTTGTTTACCGTAAGTATGATATCTACGTTTGAAAAAATATATGAAGGAATATTTTGGGTTTTTAGCTACATATATACGAATGGAAATATGTGCGTAGAAAGTTTCTCACATAAGATGAACACAAAACCTTTATACCCGAAGTGCTAGCCTTCGGTATTCCGACTTGTTTTAAAATTTACTGAACATTTTAGAAAACTTCAAAATGCATAACCTGTCAAGCAAGCGAATTAGAAATGGTGCATGTTACGATGTTGACCGAGCTGTTTCAATTTGGTTTGATCAAATGAGAGCATCGGGTGCAATCATTTCAACAAATATGATTTTGGAAAAATCAAAACAGTTTGCTGTGACATTGAACAAGGATTTTAATCCCACTACCGGCTGGCTGTGGCGCTGGCAGAAACGTGAGGGAATATCCTTGAAAAAAATTCATGGAGGAGCTGCATCTGCCGATTCGGAAAGTGCAAATAATTTCATCAACACACTTTTCCCGAATTTGATTGAAGGTTACAAATCATCAGATATATTTAACGCCGACGAGAGTGGTCTGTTTTTTAAAGCTTTACCGGTATCAACCCTAAGCAGAAAAGAAAGTCATAATAATGGATTTAAATCGTCAAAAGATCGTTTAACTTTGCTTTTCATATGTAATGCCACCGGTGATTATAAAAAAGTAATTATCATAGGTAAACCGAAAAATCCACGCTGTTTAAAAAATAAAATTGTGCCTCCTAAATACTATCCCCACCAAAAAGCGTGGATGACGAGGGAAATCTGGGAAAGTATTCTAATCTCTCTAGACGAGGAGATGGCCAAACAAAACCGTAAGTTATTCTGTTCGTGGATAATGCTGCATCTCACAAAACAACAAAAATTCTGAAAAACATTAATATTCAGTATCTACCGGCCAATACTACCTCCTTGATCCAACCATTGGATCAAGGGATAATACACTCTTTTAAAGCGTATTATAGGCAAATTATAATACGAAAACAGATTTCTGATATTGAAAGTGGAAAGACTATTGGAGAATTTGCGAAATCTATAAATATTTTTAATGCATTGCATATAATTAAACATGCTTGGTGGTTAGTCAGACCATTGTCTATAACAAGGTGTTTCCAAAAGGTAAATAATTTCAGTAAGTTGTGCGTTTGAATTAGCTAAGTATTATACTTTCAGGCTAAATTCATTTCCGAATGTGACGCAGCACCATCTGCAGAAAATGAGCAGGAGGATATCGCTGAAACCATCAGTGACTTATCAGGGGATGAATTCGACAACTACATCCGTTGTGACGACAATTTGGTGTGCTGTGGACAACTTACAGATGAAGAGATAGTTAAAGAAATTTCATTGGAAAAGGAAGACAATGAAGACTACTCCGATAGTGATGCAGAGGATGAAATTCCTAGTCTTCCGAATGTGCTAAATTCCCTAACAACCGTCCGAAAGTTTTTATTGCCTCAAAATGAGTTCATACAGGAGCTGGAAAACATTGAGGAATATGTTTATAAAAACTATTTGAAAAAAATTACTGATTATTTTAAAGAAACTCCTTCCTCAGAATGAAATTTTTGACGCATTCTCCTTTATTTTATTAAATCTTCATATCCATTTCTGTGATTTTTGAGTTCCTTTATTTAATATGAATTTTTATGTCTTTGAGTTTTTAAATTTTTTAGTTTAAAATTAATGATTTGTTATTGGATTTCTTTCCTTTTTGTTTATGTTAATTTTTTTCATAAAATAAAATAAAACACAGGTAGTAAAGAAGTGAGTTTACTTCAAATCCAGTGACCTTATTGAAAATGTTGTTTATTGCGTTAGACACGCAATTAACGAGGATTTCCATAATTGCGTCAGGTACGCAATTAACCGGGATTTCCGTAATTGCGTTCCCCGCTTAAGAGGGTTGAAATTAGTGAAATTTTGCTGGCTCAATTAACCGGGAAATACTGTATATACGAATGGAAAAATGTGCGTAGAAAGTTTCTCACATAAGATGAACACAAAACCTTTATACCCGAAGTGCTAGCCTTCGGTATTCCGACTTGTTTTAAAATTTACTGAACTTTTGTCATTCCCCTTATATATTGAACGTTGTTGATGTAATATTTTACCCATTTTGCGATGTAGATTTTGAGCTTATACTAAAACACCAAAATCCCTTTTTAATGCTGAGATCAAGGGGGTATTTCAAAACGTAAAAAGTCTTCCTAATGCGTAATAACAAAAGCAGAAAAAGTTTGAGAACATTGGTGGAGGATGAAGTTTTTGAAAAGTTTAAATAGTGAATACTGGATACACGGCGTAAGTTATTCATTATGAATAGAAAAATAAATTTTCAGCGGGAGAAATGTTAAATGGTTCCAACTACTGTCTTTTTAAGAGAAAATTAGTTTATGATTTGTTGTAGCCAATCAGAACTTCATAAGAAACGGGGAAAGAGCCAGGACCCAGAAAATTACCCGCGTACATATCTCAAAAGCAGTATTTACAAATGGGAAAGTGACGGGCAAAACAGGATGTGAAATGAAGAAGAGATGAATCATTCGACAAAAAATACAAAAGAAGCACAAGTGAAAAAAGTGAACATTTAAAGCTTTCTTTGTTTATTATTCCACAATACCTTCAAAATATTATGGAATAATAAACATAGCTGAAAATATTCACTTTTCTTTATAAGAGAAAAGAGTAATGGATATCCAATAACGTATGTTATTGGAGCGAAACACAGAACTAAATCTTGGTAAACCTACCGAAGCTTGTTAAGGAGCACAATTAGTGTGAAATTTTCATAAAATCGAATTTTTTTCTTCATTTTTTAATATTTTATACCTTCAAAAATAAAATAAAATTTTTTAGATCGTATCTCAAATAGTTTTTAAGTTACAGCCGTCTAAGAGCAGCTGCTCGTCGGTTATAAATGTGCGCTAACTGAGGGGCCGTCCCTAACTTATGGCTCGGGTATTAGAGACTACATACACAGATATGTATGAGTAACAATAATACGAGGGATTTTTAGCATATTGTTCATATTATATAGTATATTATATTTATCACCAATGAAATCAATACTTTTATCTTTAATTGCGTTTTTCTCAAAATTACCTTTTTCAAATTTGCTGCAATTCTAACTCGATAACATATCGCCCGATTGATTTGGTTTTTTGTAGCGTATTTGGTATATGTTTTTCCATACAATGACAATCCATGATCGGATGAAAAATGTAATTTTGCCATGCCAAAAACCATCAAATTTTGAACCAAAATTTTATTTTTTTTTAAATCCGAAGAACTACCCTTTTTAGGCAAACACACTAGTTGAGTCCCTCAACAAAGTCACAACTACCTTATGGGGAACTCCCTGCTAACAAATAATTATCAGTAGCAGTAAATTATTATTGAATGAAAAGATGTATAAATAGTATCGTTACGACTATTGCTTTCATTGAGAAGTTCGATTATTTGAGTCAGAAGCATATGAATAAGGGAAGATCATTGGTAAAAAATAGAAACAATCAATCATTAATCATCGTTAGTTTTGTGAACGTGGGGCCGCCAAAGCCGGCCGACAAGTACGCATTGACAAATTTTCATTTTATACACCACTCAAAAAGTTAACAGAAAAAGGAAAACTGATCATTTTCGATAAGAACAAAGTCATTGGTAAGTGTATTTATCGCACTTCCCTTTACTTATCTGAGACGATAAGATTTTTAAATATTTTTGTCCCAAAATAATCTTGTCTAAATTGGCAATCTAAAATCTAGCTACTAATATGTCATGCTCACCTTTCGACTGAGATTTCACAGATATATCATCACCTGTGGACGATCCGGCTGCACTGCTTGTGTTTATACTGCATACTTGCGAAGATTGTTTTATACTTTCAATAGAGCTCTCATTTTCTGGTCCCATTAGTGCTTGAACTTTAGAAAAGACGCCAAGTCGTGCAAATTGATCCAAGAATTCATCTTGGGTTTTTGACATGAGCTCTTCAATTATTGTCAAAACAACTAAATGTCCATCCTCATCGTCCTAATAAAAAAAGGAAATTTGCGATTAGATTAAGGTAAAGCGGGTCTGTGGTAACGTCTAGCAACAAACTAACAACAAATTTAATGTTCATTCCAATACCATGCGCTTGTTAAACAACTTAATGAGAGAATACTATACAGTAGTCATATTAGATAGATAAAATATTGACAGGATATGCAACATTCGACACAATCAAAATGTTTACTTGTCCTAATATTGCATTGTAAAGTTACAACACAAAGTTTTGTTAGAATCACGTTCTGCATGATTTCAATGACGATTAACTGCCAATTTTGAAATTTGAATTTAATTCGTTAGATATTATAAAAACGTTTCCCCGTTGGTGCCATCAACCTGGAGATGGTGTAAAACTAGTCATATGAGAACAGAAGAAGTGAAATTCAATTAAATTCGATTCAAATCAAATCAGTTTTTTCAAGACGCTAACTGGTTAAATTCGTGATACATCTTGAGCTGTTTCTAAATTAGAAAAACCAATAGCAAAGGTAGTATCATATTGTCATATTACGTTTATGAATATTGAACTGAATCTGAAGAGCGTAGTTACATAAGCATTTTTGAGCTCATCGAAAAGATGACTGTGTAGGCTTTCACTGAAGTTTGAGCCGTTTTTTAATGGCAAAATGTATTATATCTACTGAATAGCATTGCTTATCCGAAAATATTTGGTTCGTTTAAAAAGGCAATATCTAAAACTAGATCGAACAGCGTACAGAGTTTTTGCTTAACTATATGATTCCACACCTAAAAATTTTGCCAAAGCGAGAGAGCACCCCCTATTTCAATGAGTCATAAACAAAGGGGAAACAATAATTTCCACTCTCAAGTCATTGTTCAATTTTTGGGGAAACTATCATCACCGGTGCAGCCAAATAAATATTTGAACTTCTCCAGACATAGTTCAAAGTAAAAAGCGACTTGTTGTCTGCCTTTTTGCAATATTTTACCTCAACATAGTTGTTGTAGTCACGACCTTTGTATTTTTCGATTATCATCGTTGTAAATTTTTTTTTTACGATAAAAACCTTTATGAATTGCATAACCGAAAACGTAACAGAATAAAAGTTAGTAGCAAACAAAGAAAATGCAAAACATAATTGCAACTTAAGCACCGATAACGACAATAGTTTTACCGCCAATTTAGAATTTGATGTAGACGGAATAGGCGGCGGTAAAATGTAACGATTTGTTACGATAATACGTTGCTGTTGTCTTATCGATTGGGCAAATGTACCGCCTTTTGGTAGTTGCTTGGCAAGACTTTGTGTTGTAGAGGAGATACTATTGTAAGACATATCGCTTGGAGACATGCTAGCAGTGTAGCTGGTATGAACAGCGGGATTGCCTGCGGGCCAACTGTAACTAATCTAAATTAATATCAACATTAAATTAGTGGTAACGACAAAGATTAAAGATTGGTGTCTATACCCTACTTTTCATAGCCAATTTCAATACAAATCAATTTTTTTTGGGCACATATTCTGTCAATTGTTTATCTTGCTAAACTGTCAATTTGACATTTCAACGGATTCAATTTACCTCATTATCTAAAACGCTCGCAACCACCTCAACGAGTAATGTTCCCAAGTTTTGTTCTCCGTTTCCCACATTTGGAGGTTGCGACTCGCACAGCTCTTTCAAGAGAGCTGGTTGTGCATATTGCACCATTTTCTTGATTAAACCCAAACTGGCGCGGCGCACACTACTCAGCATTGTTCCTTGAAATGTTCGACAGAACACTGGTAAGAATATTTTCAAATATATCGGTGCCATTTCGGGGTCACCGCGTGGTTCATTCGATGCATCTTCTTGGTCAGATTTTAAGTCTGCACGGCCAGCAGACATCCATTCCCCTGGTGATTGTAGAATCGCAGCAACCTCGCGATGTCCCTCGTCGATTCGTTCACGGGCCTTATCGAGAGGTGTTTTGCCGTCTTCATCACGCAAATCTGGATACGCGCCATGTTTTAAAAGAACCTTGGCAATACCTGGTCGACCGAAACATGCTGCATAATGTAATGATGAGCTACGCTGCCCTTTGTTCACATCGGCGCCTTTCTCGCAAAGGTATTCAACCATTTCCAATGTACCTGTAATGCGATATTGATTTTTAAAAACTTTTCGTTTCGATTGAAAATATGTGATATTTACGAACTTGGTTTCTACTTACCAAAAGCTGAAGCCCAGTTTAACAATGTCTGTCCTACATCATCCATGCAGTTAACATCTATTCCTCCCGATTCAATAGCCTCGGTAAGTGCTTCTGTATCTTTACTGCGAATGCAGTCGATGAGTTGGCGATGTGTTCTTTCAGCATTTGAATCTGTACGGCGTACACGTGGAGCCAACTGTCCTTGCTGTCCGGCGCCGTTTACTCGACTTAAGGCTTGGCGTCCTTCGAATAGAAGTAATAGTAGAAGATCAGATAATCGCATACAATCTAGTACGCATCTCTCATCTCCTTTAAGAGCGCGCTCCATAGATTCGGTGAGTTTTGATCGTAGCAGATCATGAGTAATTGAAGGAGATCCACGACAAAGAGTCGACAATAGGGAAATTGTCGTTGAGATTGATTGTGAAGATCTATTAGCATCTGTCGGCTGTGTTTTTGGCGTTACAGCATTCGTGTTATCATTATTGCTAGAGGAGGAACCTGATCCGGTTTGAGCCCCTCCTGCTGCATTTCCTAGCCGTTTCAAAAGCTCGTTTACAAGTCCGTATTCGGCTAAAGGAGCCGGATCCACTCCTTTTCGAGTAAAACGATCGGCTACTGAAGCGAAACATTTCAATGCACCATCTGCTACCAAGGGATCTTCATGTTGCAATAAAGTGCTTAAACTTTCAACACAATTTTGAATGCAAGGACTGTTCGGTTCGACTTTCGTGCATAGTCTTGAAACTACTGCCATCGATGAATGTAACGTATCCTTGTGTACTTGCGATCCACAATCTCGTATAAAAGAAAGAACGCAGTTTAAACCGCCTCCTTCGAAAACTGCTCCTGCTTCACGTGTACAAATCAACTCCAGAACTTTTATGCATTGTTCGGCTAAATCACGGCTAGTTCGGCTCGATAAATCGGCGACAACGAGACGATTGCATATCGCTTTTATTGCTCCATCAATGGCAACAATGCGGCGTGTACATTCGGCTGAAACATCAAGGTAATATGTGATGGCACGTGCAGTGACCTCGAGAACATTTTCCGGTGCCAATTCATCCAGAAAAATTTTACAAAGGGCTGGAAGAAAAGTACGGGGTGGGCATCTGAAAGAAATAAATTTGTTTTGAAATTAGCGAAAATCAAACTCAGTTTAGATGGAAAATCGAGTGTTTAGTTTACGTTATTTATTTTGTAAATAGTGCTACAATTTATAGATAGATGCACAGGTGTTACTCGGGGGCATGTTGATTAAAAGGCGAAAGTGGCAGTGGATAGGTCACGCATCAAGGTTGGCAACCCCATTGCGGGCTACGATATCTAGTGGAATTCCAAGTCGTCAAGGAACACATGGCGAAGAACACTGGAGGAAGGGTGAAAGCGTCTCGAGTAGTAATGAGAGTTGAAAAGCATTTCGGCGAATTGTGAGTGATGGTGTCCCATAGGAATGTCACGTGCTTCGAGATCTGCTTGTACAGACATAGTAAGAAGCTAACATGGTTCTGAAATGTCGTATATATGTTCGATGGATTACTCACGCAGCACAGCGGAAGTATGCTCTGTCCAGCTAGAGTGCCTCGAGGCAGCGTTGAAGGAAAAACGTCCACCCAAGGTGAATACTCACACTGTTGAACACCCTCAGAAAATATTGCATAATTACATTTGCACCAGTTGGTCCAATTCGTATACTTCCCTGACCCTGGCCCATCAGATTTTTACTTGTTTTGCTTTTTGGATAATCATTTGACAGAAACGAATTTTTTCAATGGAAACGCTCTAAACACCGTTTTTGCTGCTTTCAAACACCTCCTAGTATGTAAATTATCGGCAAAGAAACGGCGCTTCAGCTATGGAAGGTTTTGTTTGTTTCTTCTGTGAGTATATTTGAGTGCACGAATATCCCATTTGTATGTAGGTATATGTATATTTACCATGTCTAACTACTCACTTTAGTGTAATATTGAGATTTAGTACTTTGGGTTGCAGTAAATTACACGGAAAAGACAATTTTGAGCTACTACTTTATCAATAATAGTGCGATTTTGATCTAACTTGAGCATATTATGCTTCATAGTATACATATAGTATACATTACTGCAATGACTTTATGACTCTAGGATAAGCTAAACTAAATGTCTCTGCCAAAATTAAGACTGGCTTTGAAAAGCACTAATCGATACCTTTCATTTGATACCGAAGATCACTATATTCGTTTGAAAAGAATTTTACACCCCCCTTTTACATGCATGAGGACCTCCCTTTGAAGTCAATGTAGTAATGTAACTTACTGAATGTGTGGGTGGGTTTTCATAGTTTCTACTTTCTCATCGAATTTTGTGTCAATTGATATAGCCGTTTCTGAGAAAAGTGCGTGTGACAGACAGACATTGGACCGATTTTAGTAAGGTTCCAGCAAACCTTACAAATGGGAATATATTTTTTTAAAAATTTTACTTTTTTAAAAAAAAAAAGAAGCAACTTGTGCACAAACTTAATAGAAAGCTAAATATATTAAATGATAGAAAGACATACACCATGTAACCTGCTAAAACTTCATTGTGGGAAATGACTCTTGATAGAGGTGTTGAGAGATAATTCAATTCAATTCTATTTGATACAGCTGAAAATATGAATTAACTATTGCATTGTTAACGACTTTAGACGCAACCACAGTTGAATCGGTAGACAACCCGGAACATAAGGGTTGTTAATCATATAAGGTAGAAGCACGATTTGCGCAGTAAAGTGTTAACCAAATTATTTGAAGACAGATATGCTTACATAGTAGAGCAAATATTATATCTATAATTTTCGCAAATGCTCTTCTTGTGTGCTAATGAGCAGTTTACTTATTGGAAAATTATTCATATTATACAAAGCCATTCTGAGAACAAGTACCAACAAAAGTAATTGGTTATAACTCAGGTCGTGTTTTCTTTTAAATAACCGATATCCTAGAGCCTAATTTTAAGGTTCATGAACAGACCAGGAAATTTTCTTCCCCACGCTCCCTGAGCCGCGGTACTCGAGTGTGTAGATAAACTCTTAATAATAATAATAATCGTTGGCGCAACAATTCATATTGGATTACGGCCTTGCAGCTCATTCAATACCGTAACGGTACACTACAATACACTGTAGAAGGCAATGTGGTCAGTATTGCGCTCGCCTGAGATTATCACCCTGATTTGCCCCAGGTACTCATTCATAGCTGAGTCGACTGGCATCCGACATCCAGTCACGATAATAAATCCCTCTGCCACTAGTGAGATTTGAACCGCCAACTTCTGCTACGACAGCCCAGCGCTCTAACTACTTGAGCCACCCGTACCCTCTTCCTAAACGTAAAGCCGCGAACCTGCTTTGAGAGAATGCATACAGAATACCATGAGCTGTCAATCAACCCCTCTATGTCCTGTGTATGATCAGACTATTGTGACTCGTGCTCTAATAGGACCACAGCGTAATTTGAAATTTAGATAGACAGCAACATGTGGCGCCCGCATCCTGGCCTCCAAATTGATGATGCCCTGATGGGCCGTTCTCAAGGCCTTCTTCTTTAGCTTTTGTCCTGTTAGTAACGGGTCGGTTCGTGCTGATCGAATGCGCTATTTTTCTTGGTCATCGTTTTATACACAAAATTAATTATAAATTTGAATGTCAAGCTTCGCAAAAAATTTCTCATCTCAATGTTATCTCGAAACATTATTATTATAGCGATCAAAAATAAAATGGAATTGCAAACAGCAAGGAATCATAGGAAATAACCGAGCGAATGTAAAGGAAATCAATGCTGAGAGTCTAAGCCAAAAAGAGAATGCAACGATAATAATCAATGCCGATCTGAGTTGCGAATAGGCGCGCATCTTGGGTTATGACTCATTGTGCCAGCTACCCATATTGCAAATTATTCTTGTAAATAAATAGCCGCGGACAAGTAGAATACTCCCCATTGTAGCACTCTTTTTTCTTTGGAATCGATGCGCTTATCGGACGAATTGCAGTTACCTTCCATACCTGTGCAGGTAGCCGTGAAACATTGCGATATTAGAGCTTTGCTCCTCCATTACTAGTAGAAACGAATAGAAGAAATTCCTTTAATTACTGTCGAGGGTACTCTAGAGACAATAGGGGCACAGCCAACATGGTAGTGAGCTCTTTACAACATACTAGAATGGCTCTTTAGTTTTCGCAGTGATGCAATCAAATTACAGGAAAGGAAGATCTAGGCGTCGTAAGAGCAATCAATTTGTCGTCTGCGCATATTACCGTGTCCATATCGACTCCATGATGCGTTTATAGTCGCTTTCGCGGAACCAAGTTATGAACTTGAAAAGATCGGTGTCAACCAATATCGAGTGATAGAGAAAAATACTCGAATTGTCCTTCCAACTAGGCAACAAATCTTTTATAAAGATTCACTTGAACTCGGTGTGGAGTCATTAATTAACTGGATTAATCAAAAGAGCAACTCGAATACCCCATCAGTAAAGGATCAGTCAGGAGAACTACTAATTGGGAATGTCCACCTAATTTATAAGGAGGCTTTAACCACATTCTACGTCGCATTCACAAAATATTTTAAGATCCTCCCAGAGGCTAGGCCAAAGATCCAAAACTAAAGTTGATTTAGGTAACCAATGCCATTGCAGATATAATTTTGGATGCGACGTTTGGATTTTATCCTGAGTTCGGAAAAAATAAAATCATCACAATGAATACCTTCGCTCTTCCCATCTTTGAATATATGTTCGATGTTATACAGTGGGGTAAACCAGATGTATTCTCTTCATCAGTTTTCCTATTAAAAACAATCCCTTAACAATCTATGTCAGGCTATTGTCATGGCAGATAATAAATTGCCTCTTTATAATTTGAGAAGCAGAAAATGAAAATGTATGTAACTTTAGTCCAGCAGAGATTTATATGCGGAAAGAGAAAGCTACTCACGGAACGCACTTACAAAATTGACATTACAACTCCCAAAGCGCATCCTTTACTCCAATTCAGGGGCCTTGCTAACCATCGCCCTAGCTTGTTTAGTTCGCCTGCTATGTCGTGTTGAGTAGACGTGTGTTGATGGAGCTCGTCACGAAAATGGAGAAAGAAAATCTAGAGCAACGCGTCACGATAAAATTTTGCGCCAAATTGGGTGCTAAAATTGTAAAAGTGCATGGGGATAGTACTCCTAGTCGTGCACAGGTGTTTGGATAACCTAAAAAGTTTAAGGAGGGGCCTGAAAGCATGGAAGTGGGAGACCAGTCGAGGTGCGGACCTACGCGAATGTGCGGCGTTTGTGCGCCCTAATCCGTGAACATCGGCGTTTAGCAGTTCGAAAGTTGGCCTCGCAACTGGATATGAACTCTGAAATAGACAAATTTTAATATCTGATTTCGGGATGAAAAAATTGTGTGCGAAGATTGTTCCAAAGAACCTTTCTGAGGAGCAAAAGCAGCATCGAATGATCGTCGCAGAAAACTGTTTGGAACAAGTCGAAAACGATCCCACGCTGCTTCATCGAGTTATTACGGGCGATGAGAGCTGGTTTTTCCAATACGACCCGGAAACCAAACGCCAAAGCTCACAATGGTTGCCTCTGCATGCTCCCGCCCAAAAAAAAGCTCGCATGAGCAAGTCGAAGGTGAAAACGATGATTATTACTTTTTGATGGCCGCGGAATTTGTTCCATCGGGGCAAACCGTAAATTAAGTCTACTATCGCCAAGTACCTGAAAGATTGCGAAAACGAGTCAACAGGTTGCGCCCAGACATCGCTCGTAACTGGACCCTCCATCACGACAACGCGCTGTGTCACACTGCGCTCAGCGTGTCCCAGTATTTAGACTCTAAAGGGATGCCATGTTACAACAGCCGCCTTATTCGCCCGATATGTCATCCTATGGCTATTTTTTGTTCCCTAGAACAAAATCGCTGGTCGAAGGAACCCATTTTGGGTCAATTACGAACATCCAAGCGGCCGTGACGAGGGTACTCACGGACATCGCAATCGAAGCATTCCAGAAATGTTACGAAGAGTGGAGAACGCGCTGAAATCGCTGCCCAAGGGGGCTACTTTGAAGGGGATGGCAGAGTTGTAGAATAATGTTTTTATGGAATCAGTCTTATTACTTAATTGTCTAACCTCGAAAGTCTAGTCCGAAAGGTCATGTCCGGTAACAGTTTGGCTTCGTTTTCAAATTACCAGTGTTTTGCCTCTGTAGTTTCGAACCACGGGCTCAATGTTTAAAATATTTGTGACAATCGAGAATCTAGCAATATGAAAAATATATGGCCCATTTCTACCCATAAATCGCGCCTTTTGAATCCATGAGTAAGACAAGACTCATGTACTCAATTTTGGTGTTACTGTCGTTCCTAATGGAAGTTCGCATTGCCATCAACAACATGAAATTGATTCGTGAGAGACTTAAATATGTTTTTTTTTTGACGTGACAATTAGGAATGAGAGATTCACCGGCTGGGTTCCACGGTCGTTTATGGTAAACAGCAAATAAGTTCAAAAAAATACTTGGATCTGATTATGACAAATTTGATGAAGTTGACAGTCCTTCAAGACCTCAGAGAACAATATGTTCGAAAGAAGTGAAAACGGCCCCTTCGACCGAAGTGAGATCCGGAAAGAATTATTCTTACGAATTTTTTGAAGGAAGGAGATATTTATACTATATAGCGTACAACTAGCTACTGAGTCGATTTGCAGTAAAATTGAAAGAGCGACGAACCCACTTAGCAAAGAAAGAGCCGTTTCACGTATCCAAATTTTATGAATTGAGAAGGGCGGACGACACTACGGGAAAATTTTGAATTTGAAATGTTCGTTGATGCGTTGATTACAAAGAACGCCAATTCATCCAAGTTGAGCTGATGCGTGAAGCAGTTTAACAAAGTAGTTATATATTGAACCGTTTGTAACAGCGCTTTCTGTGCTTTTCGGATGGTATCCTTGTGAATTTATTAATCGGTCAACGTTTTTCTGTCGAGAAACTTATAGTAGAGGTATTTATTTCCACGGACCTTCATTTGGAGATTGTCATCCTAAAGCCAAATATATCGATTGATGAATCGCTCACCAGGCATAGTGACCACAAGGTTTGCATAGGTTGCTTTGTGGATCGTGTTTTTAACTTGATTCTACCATTCATCGACATTCGTAATGCTTGGCAATCATGTAAAGATCAGTTTTTCTTTTTTCTCACAAAATCGAGACCACATAATTCGCGGCGAGCTAGGGTGCTGCTCACGCTGCTTTTGGCGGGGATTTGCAGTCAGTGTCGGTTACAACATTCCGGCGTCTTGTGATATAATGGATTTTCGTCTTACTATTTTCACTATAATGAAATGTAGGAAGATTAGATAATCGTTTGATAAACCATGTATTGACAAGTACAGGGTCACAGTCGACCATAACATCGCCAAACTCATTGCGGGTTCCGAATCCTCCTAAAGAAAACGGGAAAGGTGAACCAAAGGTGTATTGCTTCGGGTTCACCTTCTATATAGATTTAACACCGAGCAGTTGTTCCCGACAATGAAAAAGAACTTCACAGAAGGAAATCTATTTCGCTTATTTTACAGATATATGTACGTATATTAGGGCCGCTTTCCCTTATCTCCACTCTGACGAATTATTGAACCCGTCTCGTATGAATACATATTCTCTGCCACCGGTGAAGTTGTCTCCATGATTTAGAAGAATGGGTAGTGTGGTTACCAAGGTTATTCAGGCGTATTATTTAAAACCAAATCACGGATTGATGGAATGATCACCTGGGTCGATAAAGTTGTTGCGATTGCTGGTCAGTATTCTAAATCCCACTGGTTTCAGTTAAATAGTTGTAACTTAAGTCAGCAATGTAATTATTTCAAATTTTTCATTCTTCAATTTTATGTTATGATGAAACAATAATTAACGATTATAAACCATAAAATCCAATAATACTTACATTTCAAAACACCTGTCCACATTATCAGACATCAATAAGAGCATGCACAATTGCTCTAGAGCAATTAGCTGCATGTCCCGTTCGTCTCCTTGTCCCATCGAGAGCCATTCTAGAAGCGTTTCCGGATCAACGTCTCCCATCTGAAGTGAAAAGTGAAAGGTTTTTTTTTGTGGTGGTCAAATTTTTCAGATCGTGTTTATTCACATATGTAATGTATTTGTATTTATCACTAATACAGATAGAGAATAAAGCGAGAGAAAAAAAATGTCAGGACAGAAATTTTGAATTTTAATTACATGATGTGTTTTACTTTCAATTGAATTAGACGTTTACAATCAGTAAAGGGGATGTAGTTTATGACGGTTGTTTTCAGAGACGGCAGAATCAGCGGTTGCTTTGATGATAACTAGAGCGTAGGATAAGATACTAAAAATGGACGTTTTCAGGTAAGCTTTAGGATTAGCGGATTCGCAGTCAGATATTTTCCAACATTTTTCATAGGATGAGAAGCGAAGAAACCCAGCATTGAAAGATCTTCGACTGAATTGCATTTTGTTAAGAAAATACTAAATTTCCTGTCAACGTATATTTTGCAGTGTGCTGCTATTATACCCAGGGAAGATTGCGTAGAAGCTCTTGAATTCGCAAAAACAAATCTCAAAAGAAATAAAATCATAATTTCTAAATAAATTATTCAGTTCTTCGCCTACACAGCGGGAAATGAATAGTTTGTTTCCACTGTCTGTCGGTGAAGTGCGTAACCCAAATATTGATTCAACGAAGTGTTTTGAATATATTTTTCAAGTTAATCAGGATTTGGCTGGTTATTAATAGACTGATGAGATGCGTGCTTCTCAGAACATGATCTGCTAAATAGAGAAAGAGTAAAAGATTGGTTCTATTAAGGCTACAAAAGTGGTGTATGTTACTGCGACAATATCCACATGTCATGACGATAAAAGAAATTTTTCGAAAGTACTGCGAAGATATTTTTACAAAGCGTTGTTCTAAGAAATTTGTCAACCATCAAGTCACCGACCGGAATAATATACAATTTAAAATACAACGGAAGCCAATAACCTTTGGAAAGCCCACTTTACACAGTTGGATGCTTATTTTTATTTGCTAGCGGAAGTTGTCTGAGTATGGCATGCTGGCAAATATTAACTGATTTATTTTTAAAATATAATATCTTGAAGATTAAGCACCCTCCACAGATTTCGTATTTGTTATTATCAAAAATAAGCGATATATATATAATAGGCGCGCAAAAAGCTGATGGTACAATTGGGAAAGTGTTGGAAGATTGACTCTAATGCCCCGGCTGTAGTACACAATAAGCGCTGCAACCATAGTTGTTCCGAGTGTCTGCATCCCCATAATCATTTTTTAAGAAATTATTCCATTCTATCTAAAGGCATATATCTGAAAAATCCACCGTTGAGCCTAAACAAATCTCTCATACTCCCAAGTTGGCATGATTGCTCATGCTTACAAGCTAAAGCGGTTAAAAGAAAAGAATCAGAAAGTCAGCGAAGAACGAAATGGAGGCGAAAACAAGCACAAAAAACATCGAACATTTAATGATGTTCGCCAACACATCACCTTCTTAATTTTTTCTCTGAGCTCTAAAACGATTTCTTGGCACTCCACCAAAAATGTAAATTGACGGAAGTTTTCTAGAGATAGCAAGCTAGCACCAGTCACATTCATAGATATACTAGCCTAAGAGCGAGAAAAACCTTCTGACTTAGTGTGCATGTCAAGATATTTTCGTTTAATCTCAGACGACATGGTAATGAATAGTTAGATTGCTCCACCGTTATTTCGCTTCTAGATTTGACTGTATCTTTCTTGATAAGGAAGTTAAAATGTAGATTGCATTTCTATCTAATCTAAGGGGTCTTATTTAGAGAATAGATTTATGTATAACTGGATTAGTAGGACATCTATAAACATCCACGACCTCAAGGTAAGATAAGTCGTTGCACTGAATGTTTGGGTTACTGTACAATTAGCTTCGATTTTGACTATTAGGATTGAATCATACACACACGGCAGTTCTTTACATTTAGAACTGTTTATTTGTAAAATTAATCCTTGTGTTTATTTGGTGAGCTTAAGGTAATATTAATACAACTAAAATGTATGGCCTCATTATCAAAAATTTGGTATTCGTCGTTATTTTCTTTTTGAAGATCTAGATTAAAAAGTAATGAGGGAATTGTGGCGTCTTTTCCCTAAAACCAAGCCACCAAGGATGCTGGGAGTTCTGAGTCCGCATTCATTTGAAGACGGACCGGACCAATTGGGAAGCAACTTACTTCCTTCTCTTGAGGTCCACGGTTGTCAGTCAAGATTTTTTTCTTTTCTTTTGAGCTTCGGTGTTTAACCCAAAAAGAGGAGTCTGTGGACCATAAGAGAGGAAGTAAGTTGCTTCCCAATTGGTCCGGTCCGCCATCAAGTGGATGCGGACTACCACCTGTCGCCATTTTCGGTCACGCTGCTCCTAGGGCAGAGATGAGGCAGCGTCTGATGAGTTGCCTCTGCCCTGGACGAAACCGTCAATCAACATTTTTTCTTTTCTTTTTAATTACATATTTTTTTTTTAAATGTCAGTTCACAGGATAATAATGCTTAATTACATACGAACATAATATCTTGTTTAATAATTTTTTTTTCAATTAAATTTTTGCTCTATCGAAATGACCTTCATGTTTGATCACCTAACCACAAATTTTGGGCATTGTTTTTATGAATTTCTGGAAATAATTTTTCTGCAACTTTTTCCAGTCGCTTTGTAATAAGGCCTAGAGTGGCGCTACACTAGATGGAGATTGACTCTTAACTTTTTAGTGGAGCCCATTCCAAACAAGGTCAATGGACAGTTCTGGTGATTTTGGCATTTCATAATTTATAAGATGCTTACCTTTTCTTTTCCATTTAGGAAATCTTGAAGAAGGTTTAGAGAAGTGATTCGGATCATCATTTTGATGGCAAACAAAATTTTGATCAATGATGTAGAGTCCAGAGGGTATGGCATGCACTTGCAAAATTTTCAAATACCCTAATTTTTGAGGTTTTATGTGAAATAAAACCTTATTAGAATCTTGCGGATGTCTGTCTGTCACACACAATTTATTCGGAAACGGCTGAACCGATTGTCACGAAAATTGGTGAGAGCATGTGGTCTGTTGTTTTCTTTATATACAGCAAGTGGCGTCATTTTGTGTTAAGTTTAAGGCAGGTTCCCCATACATGTACATATTTCTTGTAGTTTGAAAAAATATGAAGGAATATTTTGGGTTTTTAGTCAAATACGAATGGAAAAATGTGCGGAGAAAGTTTTTAATATAAGATGAACACAAAGCCTTTATACCCGAAGCGCCAGCATCCGGTCATCCGACTTGTCTCAGTATTCGTTCTGGTCGGCACACTTTAGGTGTCTAAACACCCTTTCTCCTTATGAGCGACCATTGGACTCAAATATTTTGAACTTCGATTCATTCGTCTAAGACGATTTTTTTTACATTGCTCGATTGTAGTGTGTGCTTTATACCATTCTAGTCATCGTTGCTTATATTTGGACGTTGATTTCGGCGTTTTGACGGCTACGCAACTACGTAATCCACTGGACAGTAAACGCCTTTTAATCATATTTACTGATACCGGTTTTCCAAGCGTTTTATTTTATACAGCAGTGATTTGATGAACGAAAACAGGGCCGGCTATGTTTCGACATCACTATATTAAGCGTGTCCTCTTCTTTTGTTATTGCTTGGGGTCAACCAGGTCAGGCTTAAATCCATCGCAAAATGATGCCACAATCTCGACAAATTTCGTTCCAATAGCTTCAGCGTTTCCGAGTAAATCGAATGTATCAGACAGACAGATATTGAATTGATCTAATAAGGTCTTGTGTTTTGTTTTACACAAAACCTTAAAAAGTACGACAATAGAATAGCGTTGAGTCAGATGTTTCGTTGACCTTTCTGGAATTCCTATATTATGTGCTATTTTGGCATGGATATAACAATATAGCAACTTTCAATTGGACTACGGTTTCAAACTTGGTTCTTACACTACCCCAGTAAAGGCTGGATCTAAACTTTCATTATGGATATGAAGTTTTTAGCAAATTCACTTGAAATATTGAAATGAGCAAAAACCACGGAAATGAAAATCTTACAGAGAACTGGCATGCTTCTCGATCTCAACAATATGTTTTTTTTTTTTCAAAATGAAGGAAGAACTTCGAAGAAATAAACTATTGCAACTCTAAAAGCAACACCAACCTTGTGCTTTGCCGCCGTAGGAAGAAGACTGTAGGCTGATTCTAAAATTATATCACTTCCAATAAAAACTCTATATTATATTCTAAAATTCATTTAGTACGCTTCAATACAAATTATTCATGATAGTCCCTATTCGGGTGAGATGAATATATAATAACAATTGCCTGGGAGTGAGTGCTAAAGATGTGAAGAAAGCTGTCCTAAAAATAAATGAGCAAGAAAACTAAAATTTTGATATACGATTCAAGAGGACACTAACCATTAATGATATCTACTTTCAGCATATATAAAACGATTGAATATCTGAGTCAAATCAGGGTAATGCTGATCACATTGTCTCCTACAGGGTACTGTAATCCTGTAGTGTACCGTTACGGTCTTGAATGAGCTACTCCAAGACCCTTCATGGCCCTGATCGAATATGGATTATTGAGCTAATGATTATTATTATTCATATATATACTATTTTGACAGTTGCAGCATATTTACTCATTGGAATCTTTTCATTATGGAGATAGAGATACACACTTTCAAAATAACTATAGATACAATCTACATATTATTCACGGCCAGTTGGGACCACATTACTTGCGTTAAGCCCAGTTTCTGTCTGCAATTTAGTGAGAAAATTCAAACCTAATTATTCACTTTGTAATAAGTGCGGATAATAGAAGACGGCTGCAATCAGCCGATTTGCTGGTATCTACGCCGTGGCATATTTTCTGAAAGAACTTTGGTACAAATTCTCGCAAGATCAGCCTCTCTGATAATCACCATGTTCTGTTCGATAGCGTCGTCAATAAGCAAAATTGTTATTGGATATTAATTCTCTTGAGATAATATCGATGAGTCAATCCCAATCATTGGAGAAGTTTCCATTCATCAACTACTTTTGGGATATAAGAGAGGATGGTTTAGACTACATATAGCTTTAAGAAGACGGTGTCGTTTGCCAATTGACTTGCTGATGGCTAAGTTCATTGGCACTGCTATTGTCAGAAGTGACAATGAAGGTCAGAATACCAGGTATGCACCTCTGCATTGTTCTGATGAAAGAGGATCTTTTCTTTATTCTTGATTTCTTTGCTTAAATGCTGCAATAAAAACGTATAATACCGCAACGTCCAGTTGTTGCTTCTATGTTTCCAAGGCAATCGGTATTGATGCATTCCGCGTACATCCCATCCCAGAAAACTGTGACCATAACCTTGTTAATCGATACCGTCCATGCTCTCTTCAGTGAGCGTTTCCCTTTTGAAACTCACTGTTTTATTGTTATTTGTCTCTTCAGTGTAATAGCGTATCCGCGGCTTATCGACAGTAATGTATCGATTGCGAAAGTGCATGAAACAGTATCAGAGACTATCACATTTATTCTATAGTGAGAACAACAGTGGCGCACCCGTCTTACCATATTTTTGAAACCATATTTTGGATTTCATCAACGATTTCGAGAGTGTTCCGAACAATGGTCACCTTTGGACGGCCATGTTTAAATTTCTTTATCCAATTGTAAACGGATGGGCAGATGTGTTATGAACTTTGTCCCACTCAGTTTTAACCTATTTCGCAGTCAGCTTTTGAAATTTAAGTTTTTAATCATTGCTTGAAAATCACTTTTTTCATTTCAAAACAACCAAAAGTTTCCTCCTTCAATTGGCAAGCTAAATGAAACCGTGTGACAAATATAATTGAGACTTTGATGAGAAATGGCATTTACTAAAAGCAAACCCGTCCCGATCCCATGAAGGTCATCTCTTGGATGATACCCCTTGCATTCGAAAAAAAATTGGTAAAAATTGCTTGAGTTTAGCTGAAATCTTCAAAGTACGTGGACTCAGCATCTGGTTTTCAGCTGCAGATACGTCCCAAAAATATACTACTTCTGAAAGACAATAAAAACTCCTTTTGTGAAGATTATTAATTAAAAATTTAGGAACACCTAGACGATTCTTCTGGAAAATTACAAAGGATTTTATAACAAAAAGACAACTTCGAGGAGTCAATTCCGACCGAATCCCGGTAGGTCATGAATATTTGTTTTCGTTTTCATGCTGTCTCGCTGCTGTAGGTTTATCGCTTCCACAGCATTAAGTATGATAATTATCAAACCAAAGGGCAATCTGATTGAAAATCAAATAAAATTAAAAATAAAGAGAGACTTCTGAATGCTCTAAACTTAGGAAAAGTGAGTTTTTTACGTGCCTACACATCTTTTTCATGTGAAGGTCACAGTGATGGACAGGTGATTTTTTGAGTATAACCAAATAGCAAGAAATACCTTGGGGTTAGTTTGGTTTGGCACTAGTTAACCTGGAAATATTGAGCCGTGTTAAACGCAAAAGAAAATCAAGTTGGCTCAATATTGAATCATGATTGCATTGCAAGGTGTGGTAAGTTTACAGAAAGAACTAGGGCCTCCTTTCTCGTTGGAAAACCACGACGAAGGTCTTTCTCTCGCTTCAACCCAAACGTTGACTATTCTACACGTGGATTTTCTTGCGAATTACTATTCAGACTTAATCCAATAAATTTGTAATGAAATGCCAATCGTGATAATACGCAACAAGAGAAATATATTACAATTATACCATTGAAAGTTCCAACACACTAAGCAATCAACACTTTTCTGTACAACGCACAATGCATGATTGAAGCCAAGGAAAATGTTATTTGTGTTATTATCATTAATCACGATAAAATGTAAGCGTACTAATTTTCACACATTATCACACTTCGTGCGAATGTAAGATTATAAACAATGACAATTTTCGTATAATAAAATGAATAATGCATGAACCCAGGCAGCAGTTCCGTAAACTACGCAACTCACTTCCTAGTAATTTTTTTGAACAACGGCCAACAACCCAACCCAATTTGTTTATAGCACGTGGAGCCAACTAGAAATCCTCTTTCTATCCTCAAAATAATATTAATGACTTCATTAAAAGATTTATTTTTTTATGCCATATAAATGTCCATTATTTTAATCCCTGAAAATATGAGATCTATTTGTAGAACTAGGGGAAAATTTACCAAAATAATAATAATAGAAAATTGAAATGTTAACTGTCGGGAAGAGAAATAGTTTTATTAAGTATCGAAATTGGAGAAAAATTAAATGATGAATTGTTTAGGGAAATATTTAGTTTTCTACGTTGGCGTAGATTACATTTGCTGTTAAAATTTAATATGCCTGGTAGGCATTGTTCAAAAGCACAATTTTCTCAAGAAGTTATTCTAATATGTACACAAATATAATATATTTCCCAGAAAGTGTAATAATTGAGCCTCTATCGATTGGAAACTCAACAAAATGAACGTCCTTAGGTATCGTCATGCGGCCGTGATCGGGCCGTTGAGCCGAAGTACGTGGAAGGTTCCTGGCACAATAGGCTTAGGGTCGACAAGGACTTCAGTATTCTTAACAGAGTATGATTTGGGTTTTCAGTTTTCTGAGAAATTTTCACGAATATTTATAATTTGTTTGCTCTGTACGCCCAGTCATTTCAATGGGGAATTTGGGAATTTATTTTTTTCTATTTCGCTTCAAGTAACTTAAATCAATTTCAGCTTTGCTTATTTGTATTTTAAATGCATGTGTGCGAATGAAATATGCCTGATATAAATTTCAATTTTCCACAGCGTTTTGTTACTTACAAGTGTATGGTATGTAGAAGTTGAATGAACGCAATTTTTTGAGCATGTTTAGTTAAACTATGCGGTTACGAATTTCCTATTGTCGACCTCTAATTGTACACGAATTTAAAATAGTAAATTGTTGACTTGCAATAGAAAGAGTTGATTAATTAAAGATATGATTATATTTAAGGTTTTATGTCTGCCTGTCACACTCAATTTATTCGGAAACGACTAGACCGATTGTCAAGAATTTTGGTGAAAACGTATTGTCTGTGTCCCTTTACATGTAGCGAGTGGCGTAATTTTGTGTTGAGTTTAAGGGGGGCTTCCTCATGCATCCGAAGGCGGGGTGCACTTTTTAAGGCTATGTGTAAACACAAAACTTTATTAAAATCGGTTTACTGTCTGTCCGTCACAAGCATTTTTCTCGGAAACGGTTGTAGCGATTGACACAAAATTTCGTACAAAGATGGGAACTGTGAACGCTCACGCATATAGTGAATTGCATCCTTTTACGTCGAATTTAAGGGGAGGTCCCCATACATGCAAAAGGGGGATGTAAATTTTTTTTTCATCAAATATAGTCATGTGGGGTATCAAATTGAAGGTTAGTATCTTTCGAAGCCGGTCTTAGTTTTGACATTTGTTGGAAAGGTGGGGAGTGCAGGGGGTACAAAGTGATCATTTTTTTAACGAATCCATTCTCAGAACCTACCCAACCGAAAAATCTGAAAAAAATCAGGAGGCTGCCACTATATGGTGCCTAGGCTCCGAAATACCCTCCATACCGACATCTGTTCAGGTTAATAAAGTTAATAATAGTACATTAATATAATTTTTAATAATTAGGTTCACCCTAGAATCACAAAATAATGTGGGCTATATCATAGAGCATGATTCTATCAAATTTTGTGAAAATCGAACTATTACTAACAAAGTTATAATAGGTCAAAACTGTCGCTTCAGGGCAAATTCAAGACTTTGAATGTCAATATCACTTGAAAGTGGGTATATGTATATATTACGAGCTACTTACTAATGAGACAAATGCACAATCAAATTTCTATAAAAAAGAAATACACAAAACCTTTCATACCTGAAAGGTCTAACTTCCAGTTTCCCGACTTGTTTTTACAGAATATAGTCATGTCGGGTATCAAATGAAAGGATTTGATTAGTACTTTTCGAAACAGATTTGATATCGTGTTTCACGCGAGGGGAGTGAGGGCTCAAAATATGACCTCGAAAAAGTGTAACAGGTCTCGTTCTCAGAACCTACTCGACCGAAAAATCTGAAAAAATCACAGTGGTGCATCTAAACGAAATCTAGGTTTCAAAATAAATTCCGTTCCCATATCTGCACAAATAAAGTTAATAGTATTTTTCCATATTTTAGAAATTTAGCCGGAAATGCCTTGTAAGTCCATGCTTAAATTTGGCAGAAATATAAGAAATAACGTAAGGCATAACTTTGCAGTTTGAAGGAAATCCAACTATTATTAACAAAGTTACAGAAGGTGAAACTTACATCTTATCTTATTATGATTCCGTGCATTCTAAAACGTGTATGACGTCATCATAACATCAATTCATCAATACAACAACAAACTTTAACACGTATGAATTGGGGGCGCGGAGAAACATTTTATTTTAAGTTTTCAATCATTTCTACTATATTACTCAGATATACGTATGTGTTTATATGTACATATATGCTAATGAAGCATGCTTTGGGGTAGTGCGGAATTTAGAGAAATATGTTTGTACTAGGTGTACGATCAACTTATGTACATGCATACAGAATACAATATGCGGTAATAGGCAATGTTTGTTTTTAACGGTGAGCATAATATTTACGTCTGTAATATGTACGTATGTTTTGTAGTTTGAAAAAAAATATGAAGGAATATTTCGGGTTTTTAGCCATATACGACTGCAAAAATGTACGCAGAAAGTTTCTAACAAAGATGAACACAAAACTCTTATTCCCGAAGCAAACAGCTTCCAGTATTCCGACTTGAATGATGTTTTCAGGGGTTGACAAAATCAGAAAACATTAAATTAAAACACCTTTAACTTAGTGCAACTTATTCGAAATATGGTTTGGTTTATGGTCGTGCATAAGATCATCAGTGGCAGCGTACATAGTCGAGGAAGCCCATACCATTCAACGCGAAAATCTTCAACTATTGCGGTATACAAACCGAACAATTCCGGTAATTGCTTCTCAAAATTAATAAGACTTGCCGCGGTAATTAATAGATAATTAGGTTAATAATTTAATTTTTAATATAAATAGAATCGTAGAATCGCAATTGTTTTCAATAGCTTTGTACTGCTGAAGGGAGTAAATTGTTCCCGAAATATATATTTACATAATAAAATAAAATTGTAGTTTGGAATAAGCTACTTGTCTATCAATTTTAGACTTAACGCAATAGAAGACAATATCTAACCTCATACTTTTGAGTTTTTTCTTCAAAAGCAAGGAACCTTACTTCCAGCGCATGGCACTCTTAGGGGCCTTGTACTATTCCCTTTAGACGATCACAAACATCTGACATCTGGCCGGGAATTCAAGCCCTTAATTCCTTAATCCCCTTAATAGCTTACCTGAATGGATCGAATCGTGATAATATTTGCAGAATCTTTAAATGTTTGCACGAGAATAAGATTAATACATAGAAACATATTTGAGAGAGAAAGTTGGAACTATATTACGAACTGAATTAGTCATCATGATGAATAGGTTTGTTTTATCAAGTTAAAGTGTAAAGTATAACAACATCGTCAATAGCCGTATCTTTCGTAGATTATCTCGACTGCATTTTTTGCAAGATTAGTTGATAAAAATCAATTTAGGTTTTGATAAATCCAAACTGCGTATTGTGGATTTCCACGCACTTTAGTTTTTACCAATGACTTTAAAACTATGCCAAATATCAAGTTACTTGTAGTGGAAAATGAGTTTCGTCTGATGATAATACTGACGAATATTACGCTCCAGCACTCTGCAATTATGCGTCCCTGTGGGATAGATTAGATTAGATACTAGACTGGCCTTATGGAGGAAAGTTTATCATTTCAGTAATGCATGAGAAAAGTAAAATATCTATTATCAGTTTTTGACACAGTTCACTGAACGTTACATAAGCTATGGTATGAGTATTTTTTTATCGAAATAATCGTTTCGCGGAAGTGGGATTCAGCAGTTAACAAAAAAATACGAAGAAACTGATTCAGATATTATAATACAGGGCGCACTCATAGCTGTAATATTTAGTCAAATGATAATATCACTGAGTTTTGAAAAGGATGGGCACGAGGATCGGAGTCGAAGTAGTTGATAGGATTTCATTCGGTCATATTTTTTTAGTTAAATAGGCACAGAACGTTATCTTGATTGATATATATAGAATAGGGGAAAATAGATCTTATATGAAACTTGTTCTTCCCGGTGTATTCTCACCGAAGGCAACAAGTTTATCCCGAAATAGCGATACACGCGGAAAAAAAAAACTACTACTAGCGACGGAGATGGTGTTGAGTTTTAATTTCTAAAAAAATGTTTATAATCTTGTCCAGTTCTATTTGACGAACTTTTTAAATTATCTATGGTCTTTACAGTTTGCGGTAGTACCCTATTCGTAAGCCAAATTTAAATGACCACCTTCAAATTTAGCTATCAATGCTTTCATGGTGGAAAATGATGACAGATATGTAAGAACTAAACCAGGACGCATCATTAGCTATTTTGACGTACTAACAATGATTCACAGAAATCACTGTCAACAAAGAAATGAATGTCCAAAATGGTTGAACTTTTAACAGGCTTTGTTCATAGTATGTCGGGTATAGTACCAAAATGGTTTTGATGAATGTCTCCTGTTTTGGTTCAATACTTTTCAAATATTTGATTTAAAGCTTCAACAACTCGGTCTAATTACTGCCGAAAGCGTAGTATCTGCATGAAAGAATTGTGAATTTTATGAGAGAAGATTGAACTCTATGATTGGCAAAATAGAATCGAACCAAAATTTTTGAAACTCAGGCCGAACAAGCAGATAACTGATAAGTTTCTGATGATTACTAATAAATCTACAATACGGTACTTGGAAAAAAGTCTGCGATGTGTTTTAGTAAATTTCAATTATAATCAAATATGCCATACTTTTATTGTCAATGTGTTCTCTTTTTTCAAAAAGGCTCCTGAAGCCCTCGATGAAGTACTTTTGTGGTTCCCGCTTGAAAGACTGAATTAAGTAATTTTCACGATATGCCTACGAAAGCAATATAACTCCATTAGAAAATTCTGCAGACTAAACTATGTTAAGCAAGAGTCAGAAGGTGCAATCTCGTTTACGAAAATATGGATGGATCAAAACTGTTGATCGACCATGGTTGCGATGGGAACGAAAAACTTTTCCATCGATCAATTAACGCAATTCCATTTCAACCGAATATGGCCGATCCTTCAGTGTCAGAGAGTGTTCAGAGTCAAGAATCAAGTATGTGATCAACTGCAAGTACCTCATGCTGGAATATACCATCGGAAACGCTTGTGGGGGTTTACCGTTCCTTACCCATGATCTTTGACACATTTTTAGTATTCGGTTATGACAGGTTTGAGAAATGGTTCGGTTGTCCGGCCAGAACGAGGATGAGGTGCGTCTAACCTGTCAGTTTGGACTGAAAAACGATCCGGCCAGACGGAAACGAGATGCAAATTGGTACATGTTTGCGTTGATGCGTCCTGTCGACAGTCAAACGAGCTGTTAGGCTGTGAACATAAAAATATTTCTGATTTTATTGCAAGTATGAAGGGAATCATTGCTTTTCTCCCGCCTCGTACCTCTGGATTCGGGCTGTAATACACCAAAGTACTTCTGCAAATTGTTCCCTGCCATCAGTGTCTCTTTTGAAGTTCATCAGTACCTCAGTCCTTTTTTAATTTTTCAATATTTTTTTAGTTAAATCGATACTTTTCAACGGAAACTGAAACAAAGTTAATATTTGGCAATATCACGTTTTGCTGAATGACAAAACGATCGGAAAGTTGAACACTTCGTGAAATAGTTCAAAATTTTCGGAAAATCGCAAAAACACGGTAGTGGATTCGATGATAAAGTGAAACGATCCACTGTGAAATTCGAAACGAAAAATAACGCGAGCTTATTCGCTATTAAATCTTCGACTCCGGCAAAAGTAAAATCTGCGTTTTGTTGGTAAGTCAATATTTTTAAGCAGGATGGCAGGAATCAGTTGCAGCTTCAAAGCGACCAGAGCGAATAAATTGGTATTTATTGACTAGAGCCAACTTAGGCATAGAACAACCGTTTTTCTTCCAGTAGGACAACAATCCCAAGTGCACTTCTCGGCACGAGAATGGTTACCATATGATGTCTAATGTCGATTCTATATGACCTCCCAATCGGCAAACCTTAACCTGATTGAACATCTGTAGCATTGGCTCGATCTTCAGGCCCATACACAGCACATCTTCTCCAAAAATGATTTCAGAAAGGTATTCTGGAAACCACGAACGAATTTTCTCCCAATACCTCCCAATACCTTTTGAATTCGATGCATTGTTGCTTTACAATTGTAATTGCGTACATAGCATTAAAATTGAAGTTCGAAGTTGGTTGATTTTAAATGCTATCTGCTAATTTTTCTTCCTTAGTACTACAGTCCTTTTGTTGCACTCGATTAGGTTCATTTTTTATCTTGCTTGTGTTATGCTATTAGTATGAGTAAATGTTTTCATTGTATCGTCTCATACATATTTAGATGTGTGCTCGTCAACTTTCCTACCTCAAAACATGGACTAACAATATTGGTGTGTCAGTGGTTGGAGCGTTAGGCTGTCATGTGGTGCTTGGTAACAGAGGGGTTTGTATCTTGATTGGATGTCGGATACCAGTCGACTGAGCTGTGAGTGAAATCAGGGTAATAATTACGCGCGAGTGCAATGCTGACCATATTATCTCCTACAGTGTAACGTTGAGGTCTTGAAAGAAGTGTTCAAACACATTTAGAAGTACAGATCCAATTGAAATGTTGCGTCGACGGTTATTATTAACAATATTAATAGTCAGATTATACGATATATGTGAATATGACAAAATAAATAATAACAGGAGAGGTGAGGTTTTCTTTTTGTTTCAACCTAGGTGCGCTCACTACTATTTATTACCTTTTTGCCATATTTTTTAATATCATAAATTGCCTGTCATTCTGTAAATCACGGAAATGTTCTCGTCAACATCCAGAGCCACCATGGGCTATAAATCTATTTCGATTCGTTGATGAAAAACTTTTCCAAAATCGGCGCACAGTGGTCCGAAAGCTGTCTAACATTTTCCGTTCGAAGCTTCAGGTCCAATGAGATTGTGGTTCAGTTCCATGATCATTACACATAGATGTGCCAGTGATATACCTACGGCAGCGAGACAGCACAAAGACGAACAAAAACATCCATGACGACCGACATTCGAACCCGGGTCAACGAGATCGGAGTTTGATCGGTGTAAACGTGCCAATAGTAATTAAAATTAACTTTTTTTGGTACGTGTGCATTGTAACATTAGCACGTTATTCATTAAGGGGGTCATCCCGTGTGTCGGGTTGGAGAAATCGATTTTTTTTTTGCATGAATTCTATCTATATATAGTGGAGAATATGTGGGCAAAGGGATTTTCCGCAATTCCCAGTCGTTCAGAAATTACAGTGTTAAACAGGCAAGGAGTTTGCAGCCGCGGCTAGAGTACTCGATGAGAAAGAGCATCGAATCTTTTTTTACCTGTTAGTTTTTTACCTGAGCCTTATAAATTCGGACACAGGAATAAATATAAAAAGATGGAAAACCAATCAATTGTCTAAACTTATTTGCTGTTTGGAATAAAAAGGATAATCCAGTCTAGAGTGAGCACTGAAAAGCTTTGAAGCTATACTCAGTTATATTTGGTTGTAAGTATTGTGCTGTTTGTGTGTTCAGTGATTTTTTTAAATGGATCGTACGAAGGGAGATCGCTTCAACGTTCAACGTCATGCTCGCACTAGAGAACGAGTATTTCATAGGAATCGATACTTATCAGAGAAGAAAAAGGACTTCGCATCAACATCAGCAAAGAAACTTTTAGCAAGCCTGAACATGGATGTTCCAATTGCGACAAGCTTTGTATATTGGATTTTGCTGGAGTTTTCTCTTTTATTTCTACAAATTTCTGTAAATGATGAGATATATGTGGTAGTAAAAAAGGAATGCATAGGACATGTCGAGAAAAGAATGGGAACGCGGCTTAGAAATGCAAAGAAGAATCACAAAGGCATTGGGGGAAAAGGGGCTGGAAAACTTACTGATAAGGTTATTAACGGCTTCACTACATTTTTTGGGCTAGCTATTCGTGGACACGCAAATTCGATAGAAGGAATGAAGCAAGAAATTTGGGTAACTTTCTTCCATAAATGTTCTACAGACGAAAATTCTCAGCATCAAAATTTTCCAGCAGACGAGGACATTTGGTGCAAATGACGCAAAGCGGAAGCTAGAGGAGAACTGGATAGTTTCCACTACGAGAAGGCACCTTTGACTGAAGAAGTTCAAACAGTCATCAAACCAATCTACGAAGATTTGTCACGAGATGATCTCTTGAACAGATGTTTTGGAGCAGAGACCCAGAATAACAATGAGTCGTTAAATGCATTGATCTTGACATTCGCTCCTAAACACCCTTCATTCTGGAGCCAAGGTCGATGAAACAGCCAGTTTTCTGGCTGTAATTATTTTCAATGGAGGATTCATTGGCATTCTCAAAATCCTAGTGACAATGGGATGTCAAGTTGGTCATATATGTCAGGTTTATGTCGACCGCCATAATGAAGCGCGAATTTGGCGGTTCGAAAGACGCTCGACTGACCTCGCTAAAAGAGCCAGGATTGAAACCAGAGGGCAGCAATCGGGCTTACAAGACTTTTTTGAAGAAATGGAGGGTGCTCTCTATGGACCAGGTATAGCAGATTAATGGTGAGCTAAAATTTTACTATTGATAATCACATTTAAATTTTCAAATGCGTTTTTCTCGAAACTGCATATTGAAAATCGGCTGCCACCATAGCTCAAAATCTATCCAACCAAATTCTTTGAAATTTTCACGATTTCTTCAATACATATTTCTACGGTCCGCAAACTAGGATAATTGCAATCGGACCGGTCGTTTTTTTTTATTCATAAAAAAAGTCGTAAAAAAACACCAAAATCCAAAAAATTAAGTTTAAAAGCCCACCAAAAATTTACCTTTTAATATTTTTTAATTATCCTAGTTTGCGGACCGTAGAATTTTGTCTACATTAAAATGCCGTTTAGTTTTTTTTCCTCAGATGAACACAGCGCCCTCCAGCGTGGCAGCAGAAAAACACCTTTTTTTGGACATGGGTGCATAAATTGTCACGTATTCCAAAAACTAGCTACGATATCAAGCAGAAAAATTTATCATATATACTAGAGATATCAATAAACATATGGTGAAAAAATCACGTTTTTATCTTTATCCAGTCCTCCAAAATAATTTTTCAAAAAAAGGCAAAAAAACGGCCTTCACACGGGATGACCCCCTTAAATCCTTTAGATGATACCCTATACGAGACGTGGTTAATGGTTTCTTATTAAAATAAAACGATTTTCTCTTGTATCGAGTAGCCCACCGCATACTGGGATCCTTCGCTAGTAAGGACTAGACTGGAAAATGTGAAGCATGAGTCACACAATCTTTCGTACCAAACGATAAACTTGGTTCATCAGATTGCAGTGAGTCTTCAACTTGAAGTTGTTTTAAATCTTCGATACATGCTGGAAAACAAGCGTTAAAGTTGAACTTACTCAGTGTGCTTCAAGAATGTAACAGGACCGCTATTGAAATACACAGTGCGACTATTCGATCGAGATGGAGGCGATGAATGATAGAAACTGCGCTCATTGTACCCAAGCAGCTGTAGACGACAGATGACCTGGCCTTCCAATCAGGATTGAACCAGGAAATATTTTTCATTAACAATCCGTGCCATTGCGTTTGCGATTCCTTTGTTTGAAGTACACATCTTTTTTTTTGCTATCCTTTCCGCGAGTATCGTTGGCCAAGTACCAATTCAATGCCTGTTTCCTTCCTAATAATGTCCAAACATTTTAATGAAATTGGCAATAAAAATTGTCCGCTATGAATCTTAGGAAAGAGCAACATAACTAACTACATATGGCAAAAACTCAACAATTTGCTGCTTGCATAATCGCTCTGCATGAAAACTTCATTTGCATTGAAAATTCTCAATTCGATATTATCGATTGGCAGCTGTTCTTGGCAACTAAAGTCTGCCATATCTACGTTATTCTATCTGTAAATAACCTGTCACGTGTCTTATATTTTACATGGTGGCGGACATATGATGATATGTGAAATTTTCTCATAAATTTGTGGTTTACCTTTTCAATGTGAATGATGGATTTATGAAAACTCCCGAGGTAGATTTTGAAAATTATTCATTTCATGCGATGAAGTCAAGTAAATTTGGGAGTGAATGTGATAAAAGTGGTTAACCAATTTTATTAAGGATGTAATTGCTTGAAAACAGCAAGGATATAAGTACTCGTTGTATACAGTGGGTAATTGCTCCTACTCCAATCATTGATAAATATGTGCATTTAAAATTACGGATTTAAGTATGAAAGGATGTCCTCAGATCTGTAAAGAGTAACGATTCTCTCCGACTCGCAATAGAGATTTTGTTTAAATAAAAAGATAGTTGGGCCAGCACCAGCCTGGGCCTGAATTTTATCCCCAAAAATACCACAAAATTTGTATTCTCGGTAACTGGTAATGAAAGCAGGAGAAGAATTCCACCAATACCAAAGACCCGCTAAACCAATTCCAAACAATTATGACAGGTGAACACAATTTTCCTTTCTAAAAATGTTTCTTATTCTGTCAACAATTCAACAACTAGATCATGACCCATTCAAATTAGTTGCATTGAAATGTACATAACAATTACGATGGAAGTCAAAACGTCCATGTCAAAGTGGATTGGCTTCAACTTTTCCATGAAAAACTGATTTGCGTGAGAAGATATAACCCACATTTTGGTGAACTGTTTTTGTTTTAGCTGAACTTCTTTGAACTTATTTTGGACAAAGCAGAAAAGAACGTATTAAGTGGTGCACAACTGAGAAAGTATCTGAATGTGAAAGATGAGAATAAGTCGGTGGATTTCCATTTAGAGTAGCAATAAAATGCAGAGGTTGATTGGAGAATTAGGCCAACAGATGAACAAATAACAATACCTGCGGAAAATGGAAGAAAAAAGCGAAATGACTTTTTGAATTTGTGTAAATCTGTTGTAGTCACTTTCAGGTTGCGATCTTGCAGGAAGTTTTGAATCTTATAATTAAAACTGTTATATCTATGACCCATAAAAGAGAAGAAATTATATTTCCCCCCAATTCGGGATGAATGCCACTTCATAGTTTTTACTCCGAAGTGCCTTCCTTTCTAATACAATAATAATGATATTAACTATTTTTCTGCAGCTTCACTTATGATATTAAGTCTACGCACGAGCTAACTCCGAGAGCATGTAGTTGTATCTTTTGTCTGTTGTGTGCTTGAATGTACGCAGCGTATGTAGACGGCATGCCGACTGTATGTTGCGCAACGCGCAATAATGGCGTGTTATAACATCAAATACGTAGCCTCGCTGCTGAGCTTTAAGTATTCAAATGTCAATCGTGTCAATTTGTACATAAGATTGAGAATAGTCCGCGTTTCAACGATTTTTCCCAGAATTGATTGCGCTGAAAAACTGTTCTTTTGTAGTAATTAGATGAAAGGAAATCGATTTCTTATGAACTGCTTTTTTGTTGTTAGACCATTATTAAGCGGAAAGGTGAGGTGATTTTGTGTTTAGGTGACTGAATTGGAAGCGAAATTCATTGAGTAAGCCATGAAAAGATCTGTTTCGTTTCTTAAACGTTTTTTAAACAGTTACGCTCTTATGAAATTCGTCAATTATGTTAAAACGCTTGTATCTTTTTCGTGGCCAAAATTAAGATGAATTACTTCCTGGTGTATTCCAGTTGAAAGCTATTAATTACGGTAGATTTGCTGCATATTACATCAGTAATTTCAAGAGTAAATGAAGAAGCTCTTCTTCACTGAATGAGGCTGTTGTTCATTAGAAAGAAAATCAATCAAAACGCCTACAAGTTTCATTTTATAAACATTTACACTATGCAAAATCCGTATTCGTACACTACACATTTTACGAATTTTTTGGATATTATTCGAAATTTGATTGCTTCCAGTGTCTGCAATTGTTTAACAATGCGAAATATTAGCTGCGATCACTATTGTATTATTATTATTCTGTTAAGGGACCGCGTCCTTCAAAAACTATTGTGCCCCTTTTACTGGTTATAGTGTACCTATTGATCAAGCAGGCCTATAACAGTTAGGAACTTTAATATGTTCCCTACTTCCAGATCTTTCAGCTTTGCATCTGGTATTAAGTGTTCTCCCAGATGCCCCGACCTACTTTGCACAAGTGCCGGACACTGTCCCAGGACGTGTATAGAGGTTTCGTCCTCCTCCTCACAAAACCTACAGGCAGTATCCGTAGATATCCCTAGCTTCCCTAGGTGATAGTTCAGCCGACAATGACCAGTAAGAATTCCCATTATGATTCCGAGGTTCTTTTTGATGATGTTTAAGCAATCCTGGACTGCACCCTGGACTGCTCCATCCCTGGAGGGCCACCCAGTATAATTTCCTCAACCGTTCCTCTTCATTTCTTAGATTCATAGCCATGAAACTGTCTCCGATTCCACAGGAGGGTTCTGGTTCGTGTAAAGGCGTCCCTGCTCCCTTCTTGGCTAGTTCGTCCGCTGCCTCAAACTATTGTATTAACAGGAATGGAATTTCTTGTTCAAGTCAGAACAAAATTCGTATTCGTACTCTGTCGATCTGTTAAAATATGCTTTTAGTACAATACTTGTTGTGCCACCCTGTAAAATTTCAGTTGTTAACTTCAAGTAAAGTGTGACAAGCAATTTCGAGCAAAGCATAGTTAAAAAAAGCCTTTTTTTAAAAAGAAGAATTATAATGGGTAGCAAATCTGGTGAGCTGCTTAACAGTGGGCGAAAATTAGTGGTGCAATTGCATAAGGACGGCAAATCCTTCAGGGAAATAGGAAAATTTTTTCATAGAAGTCGACCGGCAGAATCCAAAAGACAATACGAAACCGAAACAGACTGGTTTTAACAAGGCGACAACAATCCTTTATTCGACGTATAATTGTACAGGATAACACTGTCAGTGGAGTGAAATTAGCGGCACTTATCGACGATCAATTCAGAATAAAATTAACTCCCCAGAGTGTTCGGAGTTACTTGCGGTGACTTGACTTGCGCAGTGGCATTGCTGCTCGCAAACCATTTATTAGTAACGTCAATAGAAAAAAGAGTAAATTTCGCAAATAATTTTTTCAGACGAGAGTAAATTGAATGTGAAAATATCTGACATGTGTGCGAATATGGCGTGAAAGGAATACAATGCTCTTCACTAGAAACCTTATACCGACTTTCATAGCGGGGATTCCGTTATAGTTTTGCTGCTCTGGTGTCGGCAATTTACACTTTGTCGATGGTATAATGGATGCCAAACAATACATTCAAATTTTGAAAGCTAATTTGCACGAGATTGCCCAAAATTTGAACATCCACAGAAAGTATTATACATATTTCAGCAGGATAATGATCCAAAACATACTGCACTTAATACGCGCCTTTGAGTGCTTTATAATTGTCAAATACGCTTGAATGCGCTTCCAGAAAGTCCCGACACTAATCCCATAGAAAATGTATGGTCTATTTTTAAGAAAAAATTAAAATATTGTATTATAACATAAGGAACACAAAACACCTTAAAATCGCTTTGCGTACAGAATTTAACAAAAAAATAAGTTTAATCTATGCCAAATAGGCTTAAAGGCAATAAAAAACAGAAAGAGCACCTAATAAATCGCTAAAAATAAAATGGTGTTACACTTTTTAATCCAATTATATTACAATACTACAATATTACAATACGGATTTTGTTTGGATCAGAATATGAAATGTTGTTTTTTTATATTTGAAATATTTTTTAAGTTTGTATATTACTGTTTTCAATAAACAATGTTATTCCTTGTAATAATTGCTCAATTTTATTTGACTTTCGTCTAGTATTTTACAGGCACTTTCGAAATTATTGCTTAAAATGATGGTGTACGAATACGGATTTTGCATAGTGTATACGAACCCTCAAAAAAATCGAATCTGGATGGCTTAGTGGTTTGAGCCCTAAGCTGGCGTAGGGGAAGGTCGCGATTCAAATTCCATTGCTTGTATTGTGATGGTATGTCAGTGTGAATGAGTACCGGAATCAAATCAGGGTAAGAATCACGACCGAGCGCATGGTAGGTATTTTAAGTGAAAGTGACAACGGTTGAGTTTTTAACCCCATCACTACGCCAGGATATGAAAGGAGAAGGGTGATCACCTCTGCCTGAAAAACTAATACCGGCTCAAAGTTTTTTTTTTCAAACCTCCATGATAAAGTTGTATAATCGGTATATAGCAGAAAGAAGGTTCCTTCTTTCCAGACTCTCTGAAGTATTTCGACTGTCACCCGCTCAGTTTCATGGCATAACGTAACGAATGTAGTAAAAAGAGTAGGGAGCGAAAAGTATAATAAAAAACTTATGGCGCGGGTGCGTTTTGGGGGTGGAGGGAGAAAAGGCGAAATCTCTCTCCAACATCATACAAAGTGCGGCGATAATTGCCTTAAAAATAGGCTCAACGATGATGTGAAAATGTCCCCCTCCCCTTTTGGCACGCGGTAAGTTTTCAAGCGAAGGGCGATCGCCTTCTGTTAGTGGATTTAACAATGGAGGGGCCATTCTCTTTCTTCTACATGCCGCCTTTCCCCACCACCAGGGGCGGAGTTGGCAAATTTAACTCTACTATGATGGCACCAAAATACAATGTGAAGCTATATTTTGTTTAAGGATTGAAGGGTCTTTTGTCGGGTCGGACTAAATGGGGAGCAACTTACTCCCAACAGTTACCTGGTACCATGAGAACCGGAATAGCTCTCCAAATTAATATCTGGGGCATGCATTCTTGGCCCGCTTTTCTTATGTCCACATTGCGGACAGAGCCCTTCGGGGCTCAAGCGTGAAGTTGCGCTGTGCAACTCGGGTACCGTACTCCATAGTTCGGTAGAGGCCTGAGAGCATGATTCTACCAAATTTCGTGAAAATCGCACTATTACTATAACAAAGTTATACTAGGTTAAAGCTGCTGCTTCTGTGCAAATTCAAGACTTTGAATGTCAATATCAGTTGAAAGTGGGTATTCTCACATAACCTGCATATATTACGTGCTACGTACTAATGGGACAAATAATAATAATAATAATCGTTGGCGCAACAATCCATATTGGATCTAGGCCTTGAAGTGTGTTAGAGCACTTCATTCAAGACCGTAACGGTACACTACCGTATACTGTAGGAGGCAATGTGGTCAGCATTGCGCTCGCCCGAGATTATTACCCTGATTTGACTCAGGTACTCATTCACAGCTGAGTCGACTGGTATCCGACGTCAAATCACGATACAAATTCCACTGTCACCAGTGAGATTTGAACCGCGACCTTCCGCACGACAGCCTTGTGCTCTAACCACTCAGCTATCCGGCTATCCACTAATGGGACAAATGGACACTCAAATCTCTTTATAAAAGAAATACACAAAACCTTTCATACCTGAAGCGTCTAGCTTCCGGTTTCCCGGCTTGTTTTTTTCTAGACACTGTTACACAGGACATCTAATGGCTCTTTACAGTTGATGTTTTCCTAGCGTCTCATAACAAAACTCCAAATTTTCAGCAACCTTGCAATAAGTGCAAGCTGAATAATTGCCTTATGCAGCACGGCTTGAGCATGAATCTGAATAAAACAGAATTTTTGGCGGGGGAGGCGTCTTCGATGAAATGATCACGTAATTCGCGCTGAAGAAAATTCACTTGGAAAACAACCAAAAGACAAGATAGCAGGACAAAATTTTAGAACTACCAACAAATAAGAGGGAGAAATGTTTCAACCAGCTCATTTACTATTATACACAGTATAGCTGTAAGTTGTCAGTAAATCGCAAATAGGATCCCCTCTTATCCCCACTTAAATTTCAGATCGCCACAGGTAGTTGTTCGTGAACAGCGTAACGGTGAGGTTTGGTTAATGCGAGAAACGTAGACCAACTCAGCGGTATATGAATAGATTTCGAGACCGTAGTTGAGCGTCTGAATGAAAGCTTGTTCGAGGGTAAAGATTGGTGCTTTCAGCAGGATTCTGCGCCAGCCCACGTATCTATTATAGTTTTGCTGTAATAAATTTTCGAAGTACTGACATAACTATACTGAGTACATATTTTTTGAAAACTTCTGGATCGATGTAGGACGTGGAGTCTGTAGAAGAGATTTAGATTGGTGTTCATAAGAATACCCCTACAAATAATTTAAAATATTTGTATGTCATGTTTTTGACGGAAGAAATGGCTGTACATCATCAAAGAAACTACTTTGTGTAAAATGCGTTTTGCCGAAATAAGACTTTGATTTATTGAGTTCTGTTTAATTTGGAACAAGTCTATAGTAACGAAATATTTTGTTTTTGCAAATAAAACTAGCAGATTCTTTACTATTAGTTGAAAAAAATTTCACTTTCCTCAGAAACGGTTACTCCTATTGATACAAAATCTGGTGGGAAGGTGGAAAGAAAGAGTAAAAGGGTTAAATTGCGCAACAGCATGCGTTGTGCAAATGATTGACGAGTTTCAAATATGTTTGAAATTTTCTGCGCAACGCGTATGACAGGAAAATTTATGGAGGTGGAAGGAGATTCCCAATCTTCAAACCAGCTGAAATTTGTGGCCGTCACCCTCTTTGGAAAGTTATTAATATTAATATCATGATCAAGTTTGAATTTCCAACTCTATTTTGTGAGCGGGAAGGGATGGGGAGAATATGTAGAAGAAAGAGAAAGGTCCTCTTTTCCTAACCCCACTAAAAAAATTGTGGCGGTCACTCCACTCCCTTTCTTTCCCCTTTATCGCCACGGATCTCCAAAGTGAGGCTATATTTTATGTCAAAACGTTAGGGCTTAATTTCGAACTCTATTCCTTCCACAGAGGTGAAGGAGAGTATGAAGGGACAAGAAGAGTATCCGCTCTCTTAAATTCAGTTGAAAATCAAGGCACCCCCCATAAAAAGGTAAGGTGATTCAAATGGGGGTTATTTGATATCATGGTAAAGGTCGGTTTGAAAACTCCAACCGGAAGAGGGAGAGGA
The DNA here is from genome assembly GCF_905115235.1 of Hermetia illucens. Taxonomy (NCBI): domain Eukaryota; kingdom Metazoa; phylum Arthropoda; class Insecta; order Diptera; family Stratiomyidae; genus Hermetia; species Hermetia illucens. The sequence continues at coordinate 149,234,138 of NC_051849.1, forward strand.
GAAAGAGCGTATGTAGAAATAAGAACACTATTGTTACAAAATCCATAGTGGTCACTACCCGTTAAAAAGTTACCGAGCCCTGAAAGGGGCTATTTGCGTATCATACATGAGCTTATTGGTAGGGTAATCATCGTCGCGATGTGCAAGGGGGCTGCCCCTTTACTTCTTCCCTCCATTAACTGCTCACCCTCTCTGGGGATGGGGTTGAAAATTGAGCCTTTACTATAAATTTTCTTGTGTTTCACTGTTTCAAATTTTAAAGCTTCGTATATAAGTGTAGATACCAGCCATCGGAAAACTTTCCTGAGGAGATATCGCATCTCTTATTTGTGTGATTTGTTTATATATATGCGGAGATGCCACTTACAAAAGAGTTTCGAAAGTATTTGCATTCATCCTTAAAGAATTGTTTTAATTGAAAGGGAAAGGTGAATGTAATTTTTGATCGATTTTTAACCATTCTTTCAACCAAATCCTCTGTTTTCTGGTAACATTGCCATTATCTTGGGCGCACGCGATAACAAGAGAGTAATATGCTACTTGTACCATTCCCAACTTTTCATTTTTTAACAAAATTTTCCAAAGTGTATAGGAAATGCAATTGCACAACGTAACTTTGCGCATCGCTCTGTGGTGTAATTTGTTTGACAGTGTATGGGCCCTACTCGTATAACATTGTCCTACGTTGAGTTAAAGGGGGGTCCCCACACATCCAAAAAGGAGGGCGTACATTTTTAAGGTTTTGTGTAAACACAAAACTTTATTAAAATCCGTTTACTGTCTGTCTGTCTGTCCGTCACACGCATTTTTCTCGGAGACGGTTATAGCGATCGGCACCAAAGTTGGTAGAAAGGCGGGAACTGTGAACGCTCACGCATATAGTGAGTTACATCCTTTTATGTCGAATTTAAGGGGAGGTGTACATTTTTTTTCATCAAATATAGTCATGTGGGGTATTAAATTAAAGGTCTCGGTTAGTACTTTTCGAAACCGGGCTTAGTTTTGGCATTTGATGAAAAGCTGGGGAGTGCGGGAGGTTGAAAGTGGTAATTTTTTAACGCACCCATTATCAGAAACTACTCAACCGAAAAATCTGAAAAAAATCAGGGGGCTGTCACTATATGGTGCCTAGGCTCCGAAATACCTTCCATACCGATACCTGTTAAAATGAAGTTAATAATAGTACATTACTATAATTTTTAGTAATTGACAGGAAAACCGCCCTTAAGTTCACTCTAGAACCACACCATGTAGGCTACAGCATAGAAATGGAAATTTTCACATAATATATGCATATTTTACGTGCTACATGCTAATGAGACAAATGCACACTCAAATCTCTTTATAATGGAAATACACAAAACCTTTCATACCGGAAGCGCTGAGCTTCCGGCTTCCCGATTTGTTTTGTATGGAATTTAATCATATGGAATAGCAAATAAATGATCTTGGTGAGAACTTTCCAGAACTGACATTTGATACAAAAAGGGAAGTGCGAGAACCGAAAAATGATCGATTCTTTCACAGATCCATTCTCAGAAGCTACCCGAAAAATCTTGTACTGTGTCTAAGCTCCGAAATAATAATAGTATATTATTCTACTTTTTAGTCATTGACTGAACCTCCCCCCTTAATTCCCTCTAGAATGATAAAGTTGCAATAATATATAGTTTAGAGCATTCATTCAAGAGACCAAAATTGTGTTTTTTGTGCACAGCAATCTAAGACTTTGAATGTCATTACCACAGTAAACTGAATATAATGAATAGCATATATGTTACGAGCTAGGTAACTAATGGAGCAAACGCCCTCTCAAAAATTCTATTATAAGAAGTACACAAAACCTTTTACAACTGCTTCCAGCTTCCGGGCTTGTTTAAGAGACAAATCCGGCTTATCTACATATCGATATTTCGGGAACCAGTTGCTCCCTTCCTACAATGAGCACTGGGGAAGAGAGCAACTGGTTCTTGAAATATTGATATATTCACAAATATAACAGGTTTTCCCGATTTCTTTTCTTTATATACTTCAGACAACCCAGAAGTTCAACGCCAAAATCACCATAACTAACAATTTTTTTTTAATATTTCACACCACGAAAGTATTTAGTTTTGAATCTTCCCATAACAGTCAGACCAATGTCAAAAACTTTTCATTTTTAAAAAGAAAATATTTTTTGCAAAGCAATGAACTTGTCACATGTGTATTTTTGGGAAGAAAACATTTAGAAAAATTCATCGAACCGACAAAGATGAACATTTTACCTAGGTTCAGCGAAAGTGACGCGCAAATTAAATTATTTTTGCTTCTTGTTAAGCCTTCGGACAAAGGCCAATAAAAGATGATTTCGCTGTTTTGATGTTCTCTTTAACATATCGAACCAAATTTGTATTATTTATAAACACGACATACGAGCAGATACATCAGCTGGTCGAGCTGAAAACAGATGAGTTGAAGGACACATTGTCCGTCTTACACGCAGTATCGTCGCAGTTATTAATGGATTTTGTGGGGGCGAGTCGGCGCGTGGTCAGAAAAAAAGATGTTTCTCATTTAAGCACGTTTTCTTGCGTGTTATTCTTATGCTCATAAATGTTTGAATGGAGAAATTAGATTAGAATTTGAGTTCATTTCAAATGAGTTTAAAGTCAATATATTGGATTTGTTATTTTTTAAGTTGGAATTTTAGATTTGTTACGAATGGAATACGCTGTGATTGCTTGATTAGTGTAAACATTATTGTGCTGGGAGCGCTATAATTTACGCATTTGCGGAAAATGACTGAAATAAGGAAGAGAATTTCTGTTTTTTTTCAAAAACCTATTTGTTTTTTTTTTCGTTTGCAGATTATGTAACAAATTAGCTCAAGATACTTCGCTTAGCTCTGTTCTTTGTGTTCATTGAGATTTTATGTATAAACTTCCTTGTCAGGTAGCTGAGAATATATTTCTGTAAGTAATAATAAAACCTGGGTGACTTTGCAGGTGTACTGAAGCCTCACTATCTAGTGAAGAATAGAAACACTGGTGTGAATACTGATTATTCAATTCCTACTTGGATCACTAACACGTAGTGAAAAAAGTAAACAACTCAACCAGGCTGGCAGTTTTTATTAGAGTGCAACTGAACCCAAGTCTCTTTAATGGAAAATGAGTTAATTAATAAATAAATCACCCCCGCCTTCTTCCAAGCCACATTAGCCACGACTGTGACTCACTATCTAGCATACTTTGGGAGTATGGGATTGTTTTTCATAGATACTAGATACAGCTGGTAGTTTGGCCTGTGCACAAGAGTGTTCGAATAGAGCACGAAACTTTAAAAGCACATACGAAACAGTTAGTTGCCAAACCATTAGGCATGGAAAGTGCATTGTTAAACCCAAGTCGAACGACTTTACGACTTTTTACAAAGTCTTGTCTCTTTTCGCGTCCTCACCTCATCCATTCTCGTTTCTTTGTGGTCTGGTCTTCGCCTGGCTGCCGATGCACTGTTATGGCGTTACTGCTGGCTTATAATGACTAGCAACAGTGGAAAAAAGAGAATAACCGCACAACGATTGTCACATCGACTTTTTTGTTAAGCATATTAACTTTCAGCGACCTGCATCATTGATGAATGAGTACAGAGTGTTGACCTCCACTACTCCTATTAGGTCACTTCAATATTTTGTTTATGTCATCGCGTTTGCCGTATCACCTAGTATTCTTCGGGATAATCACTGATAAATCCACCTTGACACTTTTAACCACCACCACCACCACGAGAAAGGATCATCCAAGAAGAAATCACGCTTCAATGGTAAGAAATTCACTGGTTACGCGGGGCGAGTCGAAAACCAACTACCCACACTCTTTCCAACTTTTGACGAAAATCTTAAGATTGGAGCGTGGAAATTGCGAGTTTAAGACTAATTTCGAGAGCGCTCACTGTAACATGGCTCTTTTGAAAGTTGTTGAGTTGTGGCGGTGATTTAAGAAAATCGCGCTATTCTAATTTTGTTTTTATTTTTTTTCTTGTTATTTTATTTTCAAGAGAAAAAAGTGAACCGTGCACGAAATGCTTGGACTGTTTGTTTGTTGGCAAGAAAGTCAAACACATGAAGGTTCACTAAAGAGGCGAAGGCGAAGACAAAGCACAACCTGACTTGAATTAACTTCAAGAGATATGTACAGTTGGCACAGCGGGGATTCGGACAGATAAATTTGGTTGGGACTCTGTGCACGCTTCACAAAGAGTCTTGGGACGGAGTGCATGAGAATTTGTTCTGGAAATAACAAATTAATTTGAGCGAAATGTTGCAGTCATATCACTAGAAAAACAGTCACCGATCGTTTTCTTTCTGTAGAAAACGAGTAATTTTGGCCCAAGAAGAGTCCATGCGTTAAAAACGTGGGAGACAGTTTTCCCAAACTGGAGCAGTTCGTCATCAAGTTGATGTTGACTCAGGATTCTTGCCCAAACCTCAGAGATTAATTTGTTGCTTCGATCAGTCCAGGCCTGAACCAAATGATTTTCGCTCATTATAATTCGTACCTATTTGATGTTGAATGAATAAATAGGGGCAGCCAAAAGTTGTTTTTTGACCAGAGGCGGGGCAGCGTCTGATGCGTTGTTTTTGCCCTGAGTGAGAGCGTTAGTCATTATTTAAAAAAGTTGCGTTATTAAAAACCTGGAGGACCGCTTCCCTGCAATTGATGCGGTCTGTCATCAAGCGGGGCTCCTTTGATTGTCAAAAAATCAAATTAGACCTGCTTCGACAATTAGGAGTTGTGGTTGGTCTCCAACCAGACAATGCATGCTATTGTGTTTTCCAGTAGGATCGACGTATACCTGACACATTACAGATTTATATAAATCGCATTAACAACTATATTTGATGAAAATGCAGGAAGATTTCTCGGGCCTGGAATCGAACTTTTAATGAAGTGCGGTTCCACGCTTTTTGTTCTCTGGCTATCAGCAGATTTCTTTTTGTTGTGGGGTGATTATTTTTCTCCCAACAAATATGACAAACCGGCGGACCGTTGCTCTGAGGTAAGTATGATGCATTAACATTGCGCATTTGGTGGTATTAACTGTTTCCAATTTTGAGTATGAGCTACTCAAAACCAACGAAACTTTAATGGGAGATCGCTACAATTGGTGTATTTGAGACGAATATATGAACAGAGACAAGATCAAGCTGTATAATTAGTGTGAACCTAGTGCTGTATTCATCAACAATCGTTTATATGTGATATCATTTTTTTTGAACTGGGGTAGGGGGATGCATTTATGCAGAAATTGTTGGACTCCCGCAACAGTACGCCGTCAGACTACCAACTAATCACCTCCCTGTCATTAGATAACTAGCCTGCAACCGTTTGACACATTACTTCGGGCTAGTCCTCCGGTTCTCCCGGCTTCCATAGCTTTCAAATCAGGGAATTACTTTCACCAACGGGAAGGGAAAGGGGGAAGGGCGTTGTTAGATCAGGCAACCATTTGCCATCCGGTCCGTTCGCGGTCGTGCTCAATCTTTTTCGCAACAAGAAAAGCTCGAACATAGCGCATAACACGAGTTTATCAGCATCTCTCTGATAATGTTGTCTGGAGAGAACTCTTCTGTGTCTGCATAAAGTTGCTGACGAAAGTCGTCCCATCTTTCACAAAAGACAAAGGTGTGTTTGGCGTCGTCCACCACTCCATTGCAGAGCACACAATCAGCAGATCGTGCCTAATCTTATGCAGGTAGGACTGAAAATCTCCATGCCCACTTAGTAGTTGGGTAAGGAAGTATAAAGTATAGGAGAAGAAATATAAATTGATGAGCCAGTTCAGTACCCTAAACGTAACTATGTTATATCACACATTCAGCAGCCGATGTTACCAGCGCCACGAAGGTAATGGATAAAGAAAAGAACTTTCTACAAAATAAGAGATAAACATTACTTTTCAAAAAGTAACATCACCATTACTTTTCTACTGGGTGATGCATCACCACCAGTAGAGAAGTGATGATGACGTTACTTTTTGATAAGTGATGATGTTACGATGTTTGGGTCGCACTCGGTGATGGTAACGTGATATTAAACTTTAAGATGGTAAACCTTTGTGGTATTCCCAGGTGTACAACTATGAAATGCAAATTTGTGAAAACAGATGGCAGTGTGTGGTATATTTTGTAAGGAAATGTTAAAGACGTATACGTGATAAATTGAAACAGTGTTTGCAGGTTGTAATTCAGTTTGTTATGTTTAATATATCGTATTTTACACCAAATAAGGAGCATTTGTAAACAATATTAATTTTTTGTTGTTATTTGAAGAAAACGGTTGTTGAATTACGCCGATTGTTAAACAAGAGCACTGAAGAAGGCGGCAAGTACTCGGCGAAATAAGCATATTTGCTTTTTAATAAATTATTTTAGTAAAGTATACGGAAACAGTTTTTGGATTTTCGTTTATATCATGCCGATTACTCGGCCCTTCTGAACCGGAAGAGCGTGGTCTATTATAACCTGGTAAAGCCTAGTGCAGCGCTTGAAAACAACCAGATTACGGAAATAGGCAACACAAGTGAATTTTCCTTTATGATAATGCTCCCTCGCATACGGCAAACGGATTCATTTAACATTTAACATTCATTTAGCATTTAACATTTAAACATGTCGTTGAGGTCGCTTTTTCGCTAATTTCATACAGTTCTCGTTGGTATAGCATTTACTTCATACACGCTGCACGTCGGCTGTTTTCGTAGTATTTTGGTTACGATGAAAAGTAAAATAGAGCAAATGCCGAATATAAGTTGTTGGATTAGTAGATGTAGAAGTAAATAGGTGACCATTGGTAAAATGATATACCGCGTATAATAGGTCTAACGGAGGGCCCAGCAATACCTTAAGATACTCCAGTGTTCCCTAAAATAAACTATCTAAGGATTCATAGAAAAAATTGCCGTTGCGATAGCCAATAAATGTTGCATCGGTAAGAAGCATTTCAGCATTGTATGAGCATTCACAATAAATAATCGTTTCACTTTGAAAAAATGCCAATGTCTGGGCGATATTTAGACAAGTGGTCAAATATCACTTTCTTCTGTTCTTTTGTTAGATTAGGCGATGAATTTGCTTAATAATTCAATATTTTTTTTTCAATCTAAACTGGCGACAAGTATGATTTTTTTCTTGTGTCCAAGTATTGCTGAAGCCTTGTATAATGGCACAACTGACTGTGTGACATGCGTTACAATTTGGAGATGTTGTTTGGACGTACTACTTTCAGAATCTTTAAGAAGTTATTTGTAATTATGTCCCCTATAATCGCATCTTAACGGATTTTTGTCTGGTTCAAGATCGAAAATTGGATAACCTTTCATTTAAGGTCTTCTCTTTTTCTTAGTTTGTGATAGTTTATTTCAAACATTTTCCAGATTTTTTTCAGAAACGATTATTCAGAATCCACCATAGAACTATTGGCTTTTTTGTAGAATGTTCCATTATGGTAACCATAGTGCTCGATATGATTTCAAAGGTTTCAAAAGTGTCTTTGCCTACATGGGAGACGATATAACATGGCACGCAAGGTGGTATTATTAAGTCAAAATATGTCATATGGAGGTCATGTCATTGGCGAATGTAACACCTTCGTACCTGATTCGATTGGGAGAGAACGGCCTTCAAGAGTTGTAAACCACAACTCCCCAAATGGAAGTTAGAAGGGACTGTGACCGCAATATAGGCGTAACCAAAACTCCCATGAAAGTACGACAAGATGACCGGGAATTTTCCTGGAGCATATTATTCCAGAGCGCCACATCGATTTCCATGGTAGCAGATAGCCTCTATTGAGGCATCATGACAAGGATCACCTTAGATAAGTTCCTTTCATGGCAAGAGGCGTTTCAAAAAAGAACCTTTCGTGACAAATACCACATCAGATGAGTCCCTTAGACATCCGTGTTTGATCGCATTTACGAGAGGACGGCACTCTTTAATGGCTGAGCTGGAATCAACAAATTGCCTAGGATATAAAGATTAAAGTGATTTTCGAACAGTGCGGTGGTTCAAGGGCTAAAATAGCAACGTCCCTATCTCGTTGATTTTTTGGTAACTAAAATGCTTTGGCACCAGAAGATCCTTTCATGCTGATATGAACTTCGAGATTGAAATACCAAGGGAAGGGAAAGCCAAGATGGAAACTCTGATTTGGGATTTTAAAGCGACTGCCATGCGAGATACCTTGGTCGTGGACAAATTGTCACTTCAATATATCGAAAATGGATCTAGTTGGGGATGCGGATGGGTAGGAAATGGGACTTACGTTGTCAGGACCACTTAAGAGGTGAATTTTTATTCGTCACAATACTACAATACTACACAATACACTACCAAAAAAAACACAATCCTAGATTTTTTTGTTAAATCAATAGCAAATGCGGGAGAATACTAAATCATAAAGAGTCCGCATTGAATTCAAACTCCAAAAAAACTTGTGGAGAGGATGGAAAATGTGAGAACACCTAATTGAATATTTAAAGGAAACTCCATGCAGTTTTTAGAAAGACATCGACCAAATAATTTGAAAATAAATGAGCTTTTTCTTTATTCAGTGAATTGATTGACTGGAACAAATAACGAAAAATAGAAAATAATTTGTTGAATGAATATTCATTGGGTTCACTGTTAAATTATTGCATTATTTTATGGTGAGTGGAACTAACAATGCCAAAAACCACTTGAGAGCGAAGTTTAGTCAATAAAATGATATGTATGCCTTCTGGCCAGATATAAATACCACACGTGAGTGAGTTGAGTGCGGTGTGTTCCGCAAGATACCGAGTACTTGTAAAACTAAAAGGCAGCAGCCATAGCAGAAACGTTCCCTCCCTCAATGGTAGTTGTGTAGAGTGAATTTATCATAATAATACCAACATTAGTTTGCTGTTCCAATGATGTATTTCACTGTTGCTCTCTGCCACTGAAAATCTTTTGAAATCGGCCCAAGAAATCGACCTGCCCATTGATCATCTGGTACTTTTCTGAGACTCTTTTGAGTTGAGATACAAGTAACACTAGTCCCCATCTGATAGCTGATAATTGAATTTGGAAACTGAATTACTTTTAACTAAAATATACTTAACCTTTGCTGCTCATTATCATCAGATATTTCAGCAGCGCAATAGATTTTTCGTTTGAGAAATTAATTCACTCTCAATTACAAAATACGGGGCCGCATTCGGAGAGATGCAATACTGGTTTCGTCGTGCCTGAGTTGGCTATGTTGGATGCTTATTGTTGTTAGATAACATTCAACTTTTGATCTGTTGAATAAACAAATTCAATGTGCAGTTTGCCGATCTAATATTGAATAGCTGGAAACATGTCTAGATCAAGATGGCTTTCGAATATAATTTGATTTAATCCATGTATTCATTATGGACTGTGGAATTGAATACAATTGATTTATTATTTTGATATAACATTTTATAATTATTTTCAAGAGTAGCTGCAATATTTACCGAGCATTTCCGCTTTTTGATGGCTGTACAAACTGTACAAATCAAGTGTGGAGAAAGTATTTAATAGGCACTTTGTTGCGCTTTGACGCAATTCGTTTTATTTACCTTTCGGGTAAACCATGAAATTTATGGTTGAGATATGAATAAAATTTTCCTTTAGCAAAAGGCATTTTCTTATAAATTTGTGTTTATTTTTTATTGGCCTTAACTCTAGAAAGAATGAAGGAGCTGTTGCTCTATTCATAGTATTCGACTGGTTTAATTTATTCAAAATGGCTCTAAGTCTAATTAAAAACAAGTCGGGAAACCGGAAGCTGGAAGCTTCAGGTACGAAAGATTTTTGTGTATTTCTTAGTACGTAGCACGTAATACATCTATATATTATGTGAGAGTATCCACTTTAGGGTGATATTGACATTCATAGTCTTCAATTTTCAAAGAAGCAGCAACTTTGACGTATTATAACGTTGTTACTAATAGTGCGATTTCCACCAAACTTGGTAAGATCATGCTCTACATTATAGCCTACATCAGGATGTAATTCACTGTATGAGCGTTCGCAGTTTCCACTTTTCTACCAAATTTGGTGTTAATCGCTATAACCGTCTCCGAGAAAAATCCGTGTGGCGGACAGATAGACAGACCCCAGATCTCCCATCAGGCGCGACCCCAGCTGGCGGATTGGACAACTTGGCCACCGTTGCATCTAATACTACAAGTGTTTTAAATTTGGAGAAGAAGGTGTTCAAACGAAGCACAACTCTGCCAAGAACACCATTTGCAAAGGCAAATAATGATGGGCTAAAAGGAGATAGCTGGCCAAAAAAGGCGATTTCGACATCCATCGGATTTGATAAAGAGGTACTCCAGCAGCAGCAAATGGATCCATCCAGGAGAAGCTCATCAATTTTACGATCGCCTCCAATACCATAACCGGCAAAAGAGAAAGTCCATGGGAGCTCAGTAATTGAAAAAGGCGAAGGAGTCAGTAAAAAGAGTAATCTGGCCAAGACTCACCGAGAACAGAGCCCTGACCCAGAAAAACTACCTTTTATGCAGCTTGGGACTAAAATAGTTGAGCTGTCCGAATTCATCAAGGACAAGCGCAACGTGCACCAAGGCATTAAGAACATGGTGCGGGCCATCAGGGTGCTTTACAGTAGGTCCCAGGAAGAAGTAAGAAAACCTAAAGCATCCCAGCCCCAACAGTGTCACAGCCGACCCAAGTGACACCAAAGCACAAGGTCATCGATCTTCGCTCAAATAAGCGACTGCGAGACATAGAAGGCGAAGCTTTGGGGAAACAACAGGCACCAAAAAGAAAAAAAACTAAAAGTTCAGAAGGGCTCAAAGTGCCCAAAGTAGGAACGTCGGCTAGCGAAGCGAAACCGAAAGAAAATAAGAGCGGCGGTTGGACTAAGGTCGTGAACAAGAAAAGAGACAAGAAACCAAAGATGCGAATTCGCCCGGAGGCAATTGTAATCTCCAGCAGAGGACATCTAATGTATGGGGAGATACCGAAGAAAGTGAATTCTGTCCCCCACCCAAAAGACCTACGCTGAAATGTCAGCAAAATCCGGAGGACCCAGAAAGGAGATCTCATGTTTGAGCTGAAAAAATCCAGCGTGAGGAAAACTGACGGCTTTCGTAACCAAGTTTTAAACTCACTTGGGGCGAATGTCGCGGTTCGTTCCCAAAAACATGAGATCTATATCCAGCGCAAGGATCTCGATGAGGTAACATCCATAGAAGAGATCTGCACTGCCTTGAAGGAACATTTCAAGTTGGAAAGCGTATGGTGGTGCTCAAACGGCCACAATACGACGGCCAGTGGAGTCAGCGCAGAAGTTGTTGGCCGTGGGGAAGGTTCGAATTGGATGGGTTGTTTGCCGGCTAAGGGAACAGATTTCTTGAAAGAGGTGCTTCAAATGCTTAATGTTTGTCGATCGGTCCGATCGATTTCGGAGGTGTGGAGAGAAAGGACATATTGCCAAGGAGTGCAATAGAGACCCCAAATGCATTTTGTGCGAAGGAAAGAAGGGATGGGATAACCGACATATTGCCGGAAGTGGTAAATGCCCGGAATTTAGGAAGGCGTTAACTGCAGTGAAAAAATTAGGTTAATACAAATAAACCTTAATCATTGCAGGGTCGCACAAGATTTGCTTGCGCAGACCACTTACGAATCCGCGATGAAGGTGGCTATCATTAGTGAACCGTACAGCAATCTCCACGGTGGTCTATGGGTCACAGATTCAACTGGTGGAGCGGCGATATGGGCGTGCGGTCGTCAAGCCATACAATATAGCATGCGTCAGGTGGCTAGTCGCTTTGTGTGGGCAAAAAAAAGACGGTATATTCGTATACAGCTGCTACGCTCCACCGAGCCTCACACTTCCTGAATTTGAAGAACTGTTAGACGATCTTGTTCACGACGCAAGAGGACGAGGTCCAAAGGTGATAGCCGGTGACTTTAATTCGTGAGCTATCGAGTGGGGCAGCAAAGAGACTAACGCAAGGGGGCGGTGCTTATTAGAAGCATTTGCCCAGTTAGATGTAGTTCTGCCCCAACAAGACCGGGGTACTAACACTTTTCAGCGTACCTTGAATGTGACGCCGATTCCACCAGTCACCACGGACGAGCTGCTGGAGATCTGCAGTCGAATACGCGACAGCAAAGCCCCGAGTCTGGACGGGGGTTCCGTAAAGCCAGATCAACCATTGATGCCACCAAAATGGTTACTGGTTCGGTCGAAAATGCAATTCACGGAAGGGGTTGTATCAGCAAATATTGTGTGGCGGTCACCCTGGATGTGACGAATGCATTCAACTCGGTCAATTGGAACTTTATACGAAAGTCGCTGGCGACAATTGGTGTTCTCCCCTACCTCGCCGCTATTATAGATAGCTATTTGCATGAGCGAACACTCTGGTATAATACGGATGATGGACCCAAGGAGTATGTTGTCTTCGCGGGTGTCCCACAGGGCCCACTATTGTGGAACATCATGTATAATGATGTTCTTAACCTTCCGATTTCGGAGAAGGCCATGGTGGTGGCGCGAAGCAATCAGTGTTGTTAAGGCTTGGTTAGAGAGTGCTGGACTAGCACTTGCTGAGGAAAAGACGGAAGCGGTCCTCATAACAAAGCGCCGCAAAGAAATTACGCCTCCATTAGAATCGGGAATCGGATCATGACTTCCAAGCCGGCCATCAAATACTTGGGGGTGATGGTAGACGGATAACTCAATTTTAAGCAGCACATGCAGCATGCTTGCAAAAAAGCATCCACCACGAGTATGGCTCTCGCAAGGATGATGCAAGGACGACCACGGCATACTTGCAGGCTGCTCATAGCCAGGGTGGTGAGTTCTAGTATGTTGTATGCAGTCCCTATTTGGGGAAACGCGCTGCAGGTTTTAGGCAATGCATGTAAACTGAGTATGGTTTACAGAAGAACAGCCTTAAGGGTGTGTTCTGCCTTCAGGACCGTCTCAGACGATGCAGCGTTCGTCATCTCGGGAATGATGCCGATTGACATCCTGGCAACCGAAATGATGAGCATTTATAACACCAGGTCCATCTCTCCCTTATTGCAGGTGAAAAAAGCCGAAAGGGAGAGATCCATAAGCAGATGGTAACAGCGATGGGACCAGTCAGAAAAGGGTCGTTGGACTTACAGGTTGATCCCTTTCACAAGGGAGTGGTTTTAGTGGGTAAAAATCCCACACTCTGGCGTGGCCAGGCCAGAGTCTTGAAGATTTCCATCTCCTACTAAAAAAAAAAAAAAAAAACACACACACACACAAAACCTTAAAAAAAAGGGAGGCCTCATGTAGATTAAGAGCCTTGCCAAATAACCCAATCTTCTTGTCCTGGAATTAATGAAATCGTTTGCACTTAACACCCGATATGTCATTTTCCCCCCGATATCCCGAATACAAAAGTAAATCAGAAGTCGAAATTCATGATGATGATTTCCAGTATTAGATTCCAGGCTATGACAAATATGATGATAAAATTAATGGAGACTTCTAGATAATTTCCAAAATATGGTTCTATTTTATTGTTACTTTACTTAAGGAGACATCGGTATGAATAGTATTTTGAGAGCTAGATGCGTTCAGGTGGTATAGTTTCCAGCGTGAAAGAGCAGATTAGCAACTATGGTGGAGCAGTAAACTTGAGAAGCGCTTGCTGAACCAACACCATTGAGTCTGCTACCAAATCCTATTGATCGTTGCGAGTTCTTTTTTAACAGAAAACTGAAGTTGTAGCTGTGAAAATTGGCCCCTCAGGTTGGGGTTGGAGTAGAATTCAGCACCTTCCTCGGAAAAACAGTCAAATCTGCCTTCCATTTTAACTTCAATATAGAAGTCCTTCTTACTGCCCTTATCCCGGCATCTATTTAATGAAGGAGATTTTGAATCTATAATATTAGTTTGCAGCAATTCAGATATTGTTGATGATAATTAAAATTCAGTTCTCGTCGATGTGTCATGTAATGCAAATTTCGCCAACCAATCTCCTTTACAACGTTTCTTATCGAAACCACCAGTCATGGTTCAATAGTCAACAATATTTATTTATTATAAATGAAAACAACGTTACACTCTCTTATCCGGAAGACCAATGACGCAATCAGTTAGCTACTGGACTATTGAACTTCTCGTTCAATGATTTGCCATTTAATCCACCATTTAGTTTACAATTGAAGCAGGGAATCGTGTGTGCTTGTTGTGACTATATTCTATGATATTGAACTGATGTGTTTGTGAGTTTATTTGTTATAAAGTCTGCGCCAATTTCGAATTAAAGTCATAAATAAAAAACTTTCTGCAAATTCCATGAATATCTCTGGATCTATGAAAGTTAAATTTAGAAGATATGAAATAGCGGCTTCGTTCATACTCAAAAACGAAAAAATTCACGTCAAGGAAGGTTACTCATTCGTTCTCCAATATTCACAATTATCGCGTTAAATAAAATGGAGGGTTTTTCAAGTCATATCACGATCGTCTGGTCGTGGATAAAATCCGGCTCAACAGGCTGCGTTGGGCGGGGTTAGGATGATTCAATCCTAAAGTCTATAAGAGCAATATCCATAGTAAAGAAAGACGTGGTAGCCTAGACCAGGACGGCAAACGACTATGAGGGATCGAATTGGTGGTCCTTAATATAAAACCGGGTTGTCCGGGACACCTTACTAAGGCAGTCCTAGATAAGATAAATGTGAATTCCATTTTAAATATGCACTGGGTGAGTTTTTTTAAGACTTTTCGACAATAGCTATAAATAGTTTTTAGCCCAAGCCTACCTAGTTAATATGCGAAGAAGATCAACGAATGTTTACGCCTTTGAAACGAGGCAGTAAATTCGTTTCCTTGACCTCAGGAAACTGCTTACTATTGTTAATATTAAGGAGATGCCGATCTACCTTTACTTAGGAATAGTCAGGCAAAAAACTAAAAAGAAAAATTTGACTTGACTTGATGCATGAACTAGGAGCGGCGCGGAAATGTAAGACCAATTGAAGTTAACTTTCCCGACTAATGAAGAGTTATTATCGCCTTTTAAAAATAGTAAATGCTGCTGAAGTCATAAACTTCAACCTGGAAAATTCAAGACAATTGAACTGAAAGTCAAAAAAGAAAGATATAATATCTTGCAGGATGATTGAAGCTTTCTCTTTCGTCTATATCCAAAAGATTGATTTGTTAATCCCTCCGCGATCGTTATGGGGTTGCACCGATCGTGGAAAAGTTGCGAGAGAGGCGTCTTCGATGGTATGGTCACGCAATTCGTGCAAACGAGAATTCACTTGCAAAGATTGGTCTGAACATCGAAGTCGATGGTAAACGACCAAAAGGCAGACCTAAGCAACGGTGGCTTGATACGCTGGATGGGGATTTGAAAGCCTCGAGATTGCACCCAGATCAGGCATTCGATAGAGCCAAATGACGAAGCCGATCACGACGAGCCGACCCCGCTTGTGAACGGGACAAAGGCTGAAGAAAAAGAAGAAGAAAAGAGCTATCATTTCGAATGGTCGGGTGGTATTGATTTAGACCTGATTAAGCAGACCCCTGGAATCGAGTTGAACAAGTCGTTTTGGAAGTAATAAATCCTGGCTATGCTGCTTGATACCGTACATACGTTGTTGTTGCTTTTCAGTATTCACTCAGCAACCCGTAAAAAGTGATAAGATTAGATCCAACTCCTTCTTATGACATTAGAATTGTGTCTCTGGTTTCCTCAAGGGTAATCTCTTTGAAATATTAGGTTGGGGAAAAAGTAATGTCGTATTTTGTCAATAGATGGGGACACTTAAGCCTATCTTGTGTTGTACTTATCGCATCGGGTCATACTATACGGCGATTTAAAGACCACAATCTGGGCTACAAGTGCGTCTTTGACAGTTTTATGATCGTACGTTTTAGTCTCAAGTTTTAGCGCGTCAAAGATGGAGTCCACCAAGGAAGAAATTCGTCGTATTTTACATTTTTACTACCTGAGAGGTAAAAATGCAACTAAGGCGGCCAAAAAAATTTGTGAAGTTTATGGGTCCGATACTGCAACGATTCGCACAACACAACGTTGGTTCGATCGATTTCGTTCTGGTGTAGTGGGTGTCGAAAATACACCCCGTACTGGTAGGCCGATCGTCGTAGAAACCGATAAAATCGTCGAAATCATCCAAGTAGACCGGCATGTGAGCATTCGCTTGATTGGCCAGGAACTGGGTATAGACCATAAAGCCGTTTGGAACCATTTGCAGTAGATTGGATTCCAAAAAAAGCTGGATGTGCAGGTGCCACACGATTTGACGCAAAAAAATCTCTTGGATCGAATCAACGCCTGCGATGCACTGCTAAAACGGAACGAATTCAACCCATTTTTGAAGCGGATGGTGATGAAAAGTGGATCACGTATGACAACCTCAAGCGAAGAAGATCGTGGTCGAAGCACGGCGAGCCGGCCCAAACCATCGTCAAGCCCGGATTGCCGGCCAGGAAGGTTTTGCTGTGTGTTTGGTGGGATTGGAAGGGAATCATCCACTATGAGCTGCTCAACTATGGCCAGACTCTGAATTCGGTCCTTACTGTGAGCAACTCGACCGTTTGAAGCAGGCGATTGACCAGAAGCGGCCAGAAATGGTCAATAGGAATGATGTTGTGTTCCACCAGGACAACGCTCGGCCTCACACATCTTTGATGACCCGCCAGAAGCTACGGGAGCTCGTATGGGATGTCCAATCGCACCCACTGTATAGTCCGGACCTAGCACCAAGTGATTACCATCTCTTCCGGTCCATGCAAAACGCTCTTGGTGCTACTAAGTTGGCCTCAAAAGAGGTTTGCGAAAACTGGCTGAGTTTTTTGCAAATAAGGAGGGGCGGGGGTTTCATAAGGGGGGATAATGAAGTTGCCTTCTAAATGACAACAAGTTTGCGAACAAAACGCCGCATATTTGACTTAAACCGGATAATTCTAAGTATGTTAAATAAAGCGTCAAATTTCGACCACAAATACGACATTACTTTTTCCCCAACCTAATATTTCTGAAATTGGGGAGAAAGTGTCTCCCTCATTCGTGGTGCGCAGACTGCGCATTTTGGGTAAAAGACAAAAGTTTTTCAAACAGAGAACTAGCCTTCATTTGTGCATATCGACACTCAAACTTTTGAGGCAAAATAACAATATCTGGGAACATCTTACATTGATTACATTTTCTGCTGAAATGGTGATGGTGGATGACATCCGGAAGAACTTCTGTAGGCCACTTTCATATGACCATTGATATGTTCCAGTGATTGAGTTGACTACTCTTTCAGATTCAGGTTCATACTCGATTCCGTTGTTTTTTCTTCTTATGCTCATTTATCTGCTTATTTCTGATAAAATTGCGATCTTCCAAGCAATTATTTCGATTTTAATTTAGTTTCGAGTAGTCTAATCGTTAATCTGCACTTAATATCAGCATGAAACGTTAAACAATACAACTCCCCTTGCCAGAAATTGCATGATCAGACATTTCTATTTGCTTCTCGCGACCTTGGGCAACCTGAAACTTGCTATCTACATATGTATCGTCGTACCCATGTTTGCGACAGTACAGCACAGCTTTCATTATAATTACTATCGTTTTTTGTATTGATAAAATGAAAACTGTGCCGGTAGAGTACGACTGGGTACCTACTGGGAGGAATGTTCGTGTCACAGAAAGTCACAAATGTCGTAACGATAAACAAAACATTAAGCAGCCACAGAGCAATTGCTTCATGAACAAAGAGAGGAGGGAACTGCACAGAAGTGAAGAGGAAGCAGGTGAAATTGGGTAGGAGAAATTTCAATATAATGTGCCATTATAATACGTGTACAGACAGACGTATTTATATTTCTGCTTTGATTTTAATTGCTAAGTTGAATGATTGGCGTCACTTGTTTACAAAACGTAAGAGACTAAACACTAATAGTGTCCCATTACAATTGTGAAATTCAGGGCCGAAAAATTGTTGAACGCTTCGAAAAAAATGATATTTCTTTGTAGTTTAATGTGGTTTGCTCAGATAATATCTGGAAGCACGTTGGAATATGTTTACAAAAATCGAGATCCATATCAGAACACGTGAAGGCTAATTAAAAGTAGGGAGCTATCGACAGAGTCAAGAGTTAAATTTCACCCGTTGGACAGTTTTGCTGATACTCACTTTACAAGATTACAGAGTTGGCGTTAAAATTTGCGCTTGCGACACAAATTACGCTTTGAAGATGTTTCAGAAACTTCCTAGAAAGAAAAAAATTGTGTTAGTTAAAATGTAAATTTAATACCATCTTTACAAGATAGAATAGAATTGAAAAAAACATGACCATAATCTACTGGAAATGATGACATTGTCGAACCAAAAATCGAAATCAGCCAAATATAGGGTGCTAGTGCCTTTAGGATTGCGGGTCGTTTGCATAGAATATTTTGAGCCGACACTTGAAATTAATTTTTAATTATTTTATAGTTGGCCTGATAATTATTTAGTTTCATTTTTATTTGTATGGAATGTAATCCTTTACAGTCGTGATCTTGCCGTAAATCAAATTACATCCAGCCTGGTGGGTTTATTCCATCTCGTTATTGACTTTGAAGCATCACAGATTTGAAATAATCAATTGTATGTGGCAACTTTCTTTGACACTTGACATAAGAGCCGATTATTGACGCTGAGTTCATCAATGCAGCAAAGAACATCTCGAAAACTTGATCGACAGAGAGGAGGCTGATTTCTGCTCTCCCTCTAGACAGGAAGGGCATTCCGGAGAAACTAATAACTATTATTGTATTATATGATAGCGCAAAATGTCACGTGCTGCACCAAAGTTAAAATCTCACAGAAATTTAAGGTCCAAAGCGGACTTCGCCGTGGTTGCATCTTGTCACCGATATTATTTGTTTTTCTTTTCGATGACGTTCTTCATGCTGCTTTATCCGGAGAACGTGGAGGAGTTCAATGGAGTATGACATCTTTCCTCAAATACCTTGATACGCTTATGACGCCCATATGCTCTATCGCCGACCAACACTTGACCAAATGGCTCGGATTTTGAAAGAGAGGTAAGTAGAGCTGAACTGAAGATAAACACCATCAAAATTAAGGTTCTCAGTCCGACGGGCCATCGTACTCTCCCTATTTGCATTATTGGGCAGAGCATCGAAGGGGTCGATCAATGAGTATATCTAGGAAGTGTGGTTTCTGCCGATGGTGACAAATAACTAGATGTTGGCGGACGAATTACCAGCGCTGCATCGGCTTCCGTTGTTTTGTCTGAAAACTGCAAATGCATTTATCTCTAAACCGAAATCAAATTGAAACTGTTCTATGAAGTGTTCTGTGTTGTTAAATGTGAAGGGTGTGAAAGGGATCACGAAAGCTCCAAGCCTTCATGAAAACCGGTCAGTGAAGCATTGGTCGGGACAAAGGCTTGTCACGCAAACGCATGTTATCGGAAGGTGGAACTGCTGTGCAACCCACTCCCAAGATGGCTGATGAGGGAGATGTCCGAAGCGCACTTGGTGCGGAATACTACAGGGGCGAATGGAACTGCATTTCAGCGAATCCCGAACGATGGCGCGTAAGTGTGATTGAGGCGCTATACCACACTAAGGGGTAAATGACAAGCATACATCTATATATATAAAGACAGCAACGTATGTAATCACGATATCGGTAAGAGACTTCAGAGCGATCATAAAATATTTGTAAAGGGCTGGTTGAAAATTTCTAATCTGGAAGGAGGAAACATCACAATCATGGGAGATTTTCGGCTTTTTTGGATCTTTATTATTATTGACAGCACACTGCTTCACTAGCAGAATCTGTGATAAAGACAGTTGGGTTTCAACTGACCGGCAATCTACATCTGATCAGATCATAGATCGACTGCACCACGATCAGCAGTCGATTTAGAAGTTCTCTTTTGGATGTGCGGTTCGCATTCACGTTATGACTTGATGGCCGATTGTTTTCGCTTATGCAACTGCTCACCGGGTTGGCGAGCTTTGACACCATGTGCTCAGCACGGTTTATTTTTGGAACCCGGCTGTCGTTCATTAGTGGGAAAACTATCTTGTTGATTGGACGGCAGACATATTTAATAGCTCACTGGAGAATATTTATGAGCATTTGACCGCCACGAAAAGTGCTCCTTTTTCTGGCGCAAGTCAAGTTGTCACTTTCCCGAAGTAGTCAGCCGTCACTTAGAAATACAACACTAGAGGAGTGTAGGCTTATCCAAAAGACCTGGAGAGAGTTGAAGTATATTTTAGCAAACCGACAAATACGGCGCGTAGATGTGGTTGACAGACAACGGCAGCCGTATATGGTTAGAAAAAGAAGAGTTTGCATTTTCATATGTGTCAAAATCTATCTGATGCAGATTCATCCGCCTCTGTTTATAGTTAAAGAGAAATATTCGTCGATATTGTTTTCCAATTTGAAACGTCGCGTATAATTATTAACTTACGACCTTATGCGCTCCGTAACACTTTAAAGGGGGAAATGGATGCCTTAATAGCCACAGTTGTAATATAAACAAATGACTTTCATAGCTACCTAAAGAACGTTATCATTGGTATGTTCACAAACATATTTGGCCCCAGTCGCAAAAAAGCTGGAGCTACTACTTTGATAGTAATTCCAAGCTAGCACTACGAGTCTTGTAGCACTGATGAGGGAAGAAAGAAAGTACTAGCGAACAGCAAAAACAAATCTTAATTATTTCAAATAATAGAAAAAGAAAGTCTGGGAAAACTAGCAAGTCTGTGAACTCGAAAACCACAGACGAGAAAGTTTTGCGAAGTCAACAGGATGAAGGCATGTATTTGTCGATGCTTATCCTGCAGAAATAAAAAGGGGAATTGAATTTGAGATTGCATGAGGATGCGTATCCTGATGCACTGTTCAATAAACAAAATTCCGACGAGTTGTAGGTGCCGCAGACTGAAGATCACGGACAAATAATCTCATCATCAAGTATATCCATAAATATATCCTTAAATTCGTTAATATTTTACAGCGCTCAGATTTTGGCGGTTAGGTTAATGTCAGTAAGGTCTAGTGATATTTACACTAGTGTATTGCTTTTCTGGTTTTCTTTGTTTAGCAATGGAGTGGACCGTTAAAGAAAATAGAATCGCGAAAATAACCCGGCATAAGTGCGGAATGGGAAATAAAGAGTGTTTTATTCAAAACACTAAAGCCACTCCGTATAAGCCAAGTTTATCATGACACAACACTATTTGAGGATATTGGTGATGTGCTATCTAAAAATTCAATTAACGAAGAATTATGCCGCGAAGTGCTGCATATAGCCGATAGAATTACAACATATTTGGTTAAATAGGGGAGCGGTGAAATGCACCAAGCGGTTCATAAACTTATGCTATGCAAGGCAAAAAAGAATAGCATCACTCAGTGCAGAAATTATAGCGGTATGACGTTGCTGAGTACCATATATAAGATATTTTTTTGATATCTTCTTGGCTATATAGCCTTAAAGGTTCAGAAGATCATCGGCTTATAGCTAAAAGGCTTCTCTCAAGGAAAATCAGCAACAGTTCAGATTTTCTTTCTGGAACAATCGATGCAAAAACGATTCGAATATGAGCATCAGTTGGACCATATTTTCATCGACTTTAGGGCCGCCTATGTTAATACAGATAGGGTACTAACTTCAACTGTAAACGCAAAACCTTATTAAAATCGGTTTGCTGTCTGTCTGTCTGTCCGTCACACGCATTTTTATCGGAGACGATTGTAGCGATTGGAACCAAATTTGGTAGAAAGGTGGGTGCTGTGAACGCTCACGCATATAGTGAGTTACATCCTTTTATGTCGAATTTAAGGGGAGGTCCTCATACATGCAAAAGGGGAGTGTACATTTTTTTTCAACAAATTTAGTCATATGGGGTATCAAACCAGTAGCTTAAGTACTGAGGAAGAGAGTAAGTAGCTCTCGAAATAAGTATTTACTAACTATTAACATATATTGTAGTAGGAGAAAGCTACCTAGTTTTACTTAGAAGAACTACAAGCATCGGAACGATAACTATTTTTTAACATTTGTTAAAAAGGTGGGGAGTGCGGGGGGTTGAAATTGATCATTTTTTTAACGAACATATTCTCAGAAATTACTCAACCGAAAAATCTGAAAAAAAAGTCAGGGGACTTGACATTATTGGTGCCTAGGCTCCGAGATTCCCTCGATACCGATACCTGTTCAAATAAAGTTAATAATAGTACATTACTATAATTTTCAGTAATTGACAGGAAAATCCCCCTTAAGTTCACCCTAGAATCACAAAATTTTGCAGCAATTTAGGCTACAACATAGAGTATGATCCTGCCAAATTTGGTGAAAATCGCACTATTAATAACAAAGTTATACTAGGTCAAAACTGTCGCTCTTCTGCAAATTCAAGACTATCAATGTCAATATCATTTGAAAGTGGATATTTTAACATAATATATGCATATTTTACGTGCTACATGCTAATGGGACAAATGCACACTCAAATCCCTTTATAAAAGAAATACACAAAACCTTTCATATCTGAAGCGTCTAGCTTTCGGTTTCCCGACTTGTCTACTTTTTTAATGTGGTCTCGAAAAAAGTGATCCGCGATGTAGATTTAAATACCAGAGGTACTATCCTATTCAAGCCCACCCAACTGAGGCCTATGCTAGCGATATTAAGCACCAAAATTGAAAGTAACAACACCAAATAGACCTAGTCAAACGGAAACCATAAAGGTAGGAGACTACACCTTTGAATAATATGGTTACTATTCACCTCTTGGTGGGATATAGCGCGTCAATCACACCTACACGTCATCGTACACAGCCGCCTGAAATGCGCTTTCACTTCCCCAGGACTTCCCGAGACCAGCACTCCTTCTTTACTCTTCTGCGCCAACTGTTCGTGAAGCGACCCACACGTCGGCCACCTTGGGAATTCTACTGTATGGCATAGGGAGCAATGCAATGTGCATGTACAATATGTGACCTATCCATTGACATTTCTGCCTAGCAACTATATGCTTGAATGCATTGATGACCGAGATGATTTCTTTTTTGTTTGGAGGAACAGTTCGTATCCGCGTGTCACTAGTCATTTCATACACACGAGACAGAAATTCATCAGAAACGCTCCTCAAATCTATTCCTTCAGCTACTCGTCATCCCGGATGAGGAGTTGTCCGTTAACTCACAGGACTATTGAAAGATTTGCGAACACACGCAAGTTCTTTCGTAATGCAGTATAAATTTTTATAACTCGCTTCCCTGACCAGCACAATAACAAATTTCCTTTTGACACTTTTGCGAGATATCGCATGATATCGGAAGTTCAGTGTACCACGATTGTGTTCGCTGCCAGTGGTAAATAGTCTTCAATCCCTTCCGTTCATCAATCCGCTTTAACGATCCCACGGCCTACATTCGGGACGTGGCTGGCAAAATCCTAGAAAATAGTCGACACAATGCTCGTCGATATTATCAGGCGGGAACATCTGAATTAAAAGCATCATTGCTCATTACATCGGAAGTCGCCGGCGGTGCATAGCACTACACACTGTGATAGACAGAGTAAGAAGCTCCCAAGCCAAGAGAGCTCGCCTTGCGGTAGCTGACAGAAACAATCTGACACCGGATTCGCGTCTGTCACTACTTGGCTTTCCAGAGTACAAAAGCATATTGCCACAAGAAAGAGAAGAGCACTTTTCAGAACCATCTTACTCCGCTTAACCCCAGAATGTCCACCTTACTATATATCGTTGAAATTTTCACTTAAGTCGGAGAAAGGGAGGAGTTTGCGCACATTTCAGAAGCCGATCATGATCCTTTTTCGATATCCAAAGTTCGTCGTGGGATCAGTCCCATTCCGAGTCGTTGTTGACGTCTCGGTAGCAGTAAATTTTCCAAATTTGCATGTTGCTAATTCACCGATATCTATCCCTTTTAGTCGCATTCCCCTAATTTAAAAATTCTGTTGAGAGGCACTCATATATTCAGCGTCCACTTGGACATAGCCGCTTTATTCATGAAGTGAGTTTGGGCTTCAACAAATCTGTTTATATCAATGTTTTACCACATTTATGCATCAGTTTCATATTAAACTCCCTCATGAAGAACTGGATGAGATGGCTCAGACAAGCATCCAAGTGGATCTCCTAAATTGCTTCTTCCAATCTGCTCTATAAGGTTAGTACAGATTCATGAACGAGTCGGGCATATGACACTCAGTGTGGCTCCGTCTCCCGGCCCACCAATTTATTTTGTTAATTATTGTTTGATGTCCGTGACATTGTGTGTTCAACAGAAAATTTTCTATACATTGTACACTTTGGTTTGTATCATCGATACGAACAGACTGACCTGCTTTCAAGAGGCAGAGGTTACCTTGTATTGCACAGAATTAACATTTTCGATTATTTGCTCCAGAGCTGTTAATTCAGCATCTACTCCGCGAAAGTCGCCGGACACCTTTTCGCTAGATTTATCCGATTCCAGTATCACATCCTTGTTCGATCCCTTACTACCTCCTCTTCTCGGTCAGCTTGCACTCTAGTCGGGATTCAAATCTTTTAGTAGATATCTCAATATCGGAAACCTCTATGCGTTCAAATGAGATATAATATGATTGCAGTGGGAATCATTTCATTGAAACTGTACGTCAGCTCCATGAATGTTATGCAAGTGAGGAGCCTACAAGCTTACAGCAACGGGACAAGCACAAAGGGGAATTCGAACCCGAGGCAACAACACCGAAAGTCTAAATGCTAAATCAATGCGGCATCGGATCATCATTTGAACCACCTACGACTGTTTTTCAATGTAATGGCGAGTAGGTCATCAGGAAGGACACATCAGAAGTATATTTATATAATTTACAAAATTGGCCGTGTAAGCAACCGACGTGCATATTGTGCCCCGATCGATATTCCGAACAAAGGAGGTATACCAAGGAGCCAGCACCAGGTGAAGTAGGATTTAGGGTCAATAAGTCGAAAAGCAGACACATGACCCAAAGACAAAAAGCTATCCCCATGACTTGGCCTAGTTAGGGACCTTAATGCGTAAGGAGGGCAATGCACGATATGAAGTGGCCAGTAACGTTTACTCACCAGATACTTTACGTTGTCAAAAAATGGCATCCTTGTGGCGCATTAGCCCACGTTTTATGTGTTTTCCTCAAAACCCAATGTAATATGAGTAGACGCGATAACAAAGATATCTCTAATATATTCAATGACTGACCTTTTTATTTGGATATTGAAAATCGATATTTGTCAATTGCTCCTGTTACCGATTAGGTAGGATGATTATTTGATATATAGCATGCATGAGTTCATCATGCCAATCATTATTCTGTGAGCTTGATTAGTTTGCATGCCAATTTCTCTGCTTACTCATTTTATTATACTACAGAGATAACGGACAAACTCATGGCTTCCATTAGTACTGGGACAATGATAAGATAGTGTTTCGGTGTAACCGCAAGGAACGTTAATTGGCGGCAGGCGATGTGGATTGCGCTCATGCTAATTAACTACATTTTTAATTAGTTGAAGAGATTAGAAAAAGTGGGATAAGCCATTCTTGGCGACCTAGAGACGACATATTTTTTTGATAAATATTTGAATGCCTGACATGGAACGTGGGAGGATCCTCATAAGTTGGAAGACACGTAATTTATTTGTATTAAATTGGGAGCATAATTTAAAGGTGATGATAGGAGAACTAATGCTCTCTTCAAAACTATTGATTGATCAGCGGAAATTTATTTAATAAGCACATTTAAGTGGATGTCAGTGAATAGGATGATGTCAAATTACTAACGCCAACCATCTACTTTGAGAGAAAGAAAGTATAACGTGAAAATTTATGAGCAAACTGAAAAATATGGGAAAACAAATAACTGTTCCAATAACTAATGGCCAATCAATGAATTTATGAGGACGTTCGCTCCCCATGATGCGATGAAGACTTTTTTCAACCTAAGCATATTTTCAACTGAGACGCCACAATCGTGGCTGTTCTGTTGTCCATGTATTTGGACGTCAAGAGGTTGGAGGCAGCAGCATAATCAAGCATTGGTCTCACAATGGTCCTAAAAAGTTTTACGGCTCTATCAGGCTTTAATCCCCATGAGAAACTTATGGCAAAGTTTACTATCCTCAAAGCCAATTTCGCCTTCATGATTGTATTATTGATGTGATCTCTCAGAAATAGGGAATCCGTAATTGTCCTGCTCAGAAATGTTATCTCCGGTACCTGTTTTAGTGGGGATGATGTACCAACATTTTACATGGTTTGCTATTATTTCTCCTAAATGCAATAACGCTAGACTTATCTCTGTTAACTGGAAGTTTCAGGGTGTTACATTTGTTCACAGAAAGGCCAACCTGTTTTGTAGTAGGCTAGGATGATAAAGTCATCTGCGTATTGGTAGATGAGTGAAGCGAGTTTGTGTACAGATTGAAAGGTATCGGGCTTAAAACACTTCCTTTGGGTAAGCCAGTTCCCTGTATTCCAGAAAGCGAAGAGTCCTCGAGTACGTTGTTTTCTCTCATAGTTTCGGCAAGGAGTATGTTTACTTTTTCTTACCCTTTGCTGATATCAAAAGACACCATTTTCAAGACTTTGCCTTACTCTTTGCTACAGATATTTTCAGCAGCAAATCGTTTAAGCACGTCATGGTCGATTTCCTTTTCTGTCCGCATAGCAATGCTCCGCAACGTTTTTTGTTTCCTGGAAAAAGGACAGTGTTTCCTTTACCATAATAATAATAATAACTCCACCGTAGCCGGTCCTAAGCCCGGTTGTGAAAGGAGGGAGGATGGATAGCTTCAGTCTGAATGACTGTACACCGCAGCGTCTCAGGGGGTAGGTGAGGAAAGTGCAGGAACTTTGCAGTCTTGCAGATTACTCACTGAGGAAGCTATCCCCAGCAACTCCGGGAATTCTATCTCAAATCAATGATGAGATTGCATCTCGGCTGAGTGCTGATATGTCGCTGCTGCAACTACAATCACTTGTGTATTGTGGCGCAGTTACAGCTATCAGATTGCACGGTCAGAAGATTCGCTTTCGTGTTATTGGTTTGAGTGACCAAAGAGATCCACCATGGAAAATTCGTCTGGAACGTTGGCAGGACTCACTAAGACAGAACATTGCTAGACTGATTCAGATCAGCACTGGCAATGCCAGCAGACGGGTGAGAAATAAAGTGCAGAAGGTTTACTGGAACTATGCCATCCCCAGTGAGACGCCCGTAGTTGAAATTCTGGACATACTAAAGCAGAAACTTTCTATCATATGCAGTCGGTTACGACGGTATGGCGAAAGTCATTCCAGGCGTGTCAAGAATGCAACATACGTGAGGAAGCAGCGGAGCTTTTTCAGATCTCTCAACGAATCCCAACAGAGCGCCCATACAATACAGTTCTCGGTGACGGAAGCGAAAGAGCATGCTGAGTAGATCACCGCCGAAGACACCCGCCATGCCAATACGCCTGGCATGAATTTTGCTAATGTTACCGAAGAGGAAGTTCGGCGAGCCATAAACAGCTCGAAGAACTGGAGGGGCCCAGGTTTGGATCGGATGCAGAATTTCTGGTATAAGAAATTTATCAGCGTACACAGTCGGTTGGCACGCGGTATAAATGAGGTCATGAGTCGGCCGGAGGAATTTCCACCCTTCCTCACTGCGGGGATTACCGACCTTATCTCTAAAACGGACACAAGACCGATTACTTGCTTACAAACCCTCTACAAATTCATCACGTCCATTATTAGTGGAAGGATCAATGCGCACGTCGAGACCAACATTCTGTCCGAGGAGCAGAAGGGCTGCCGAGTTGGGTCAAGGGGTTGCAAAGAGCAACTCATTATCCACTCGGTAGTTGTAGGACAAGCAACTAGAGGCCAAAGAAACCTCTTTAGTTGCTATATCGATTATGCCAAGGCTTTTGATAGCGTTCCACATACCTGATCGGCACTTGGTGCTATCCCCCATAATAGCAACATTGAACGGAAATACGTGGAGAAGAAGGTGAACTATGAGCCATTGGCTCGGGAAATCAAAGAAATTTGGTGTCTCGAGCGGGTGGTTGTAATTCCCATAATATTGTCAGCTACAGTTACTGTACTTAAATCCCTCACGGCTTCCCTTGGTGTCCTGGGACTTTCGCACAGTCTGGTTCAAACCATGCAGAAGTACATCATTCTGCATACGTGCTCGATGTTGCGGGGAGTTCTCGACGGATTCTCCCATTAACCTACCCCCGGCCACCACGACAAGCGCCCCTTTAGTTTTTAAGTAAGTAGGATCGTCCGAGCCTAAACGCTTGGTACTTAGTGCTAGGTAAAATCCGACATGCGCCGAGATTGTGATAACTCGGATAATATTATAATAATGCCTTGAAGTGTGTTAGTGCACTTCATTTCGGACCAGGCAATGTGGTCAGCATTGCGTTCGCCCAAAATTATTACCCTGATTCACAACTGAGTCGACTGGTATCCAACGTCAAATCACGATACAAATCCTATTACCACGAGTGAGATTTGAACCGCGACCTTCCGTATGATAGCCTTGTGCTCTGGCCACTCAGGTATCCGGATACTATACCGTTAATCATTTTGGTGAAAGTGTTTATTAGGGAGATAGATCTGAAGTTTATGGTGTTGTTCAGGTCAATGAGGTTTCTAGGTATTGGAATCATCTTGACCGTCCTCAATTCTTGTGGTGGTTGGAGGGCCCTCCAAGTCCAATTAAGTGCGCGTAGAAAGTGTGAATTGATTTCTTCGAACAGCCAGTTTACAAAGCAAGAGCAAAGTATCTTATCATTCCATGGAGCGGATGGTCGCTTGTGCTGTTGAAGTCCGCATGACAATAGGTGGCATATGGTGCTGTATCTAGGGGTACAGATCTTTTGCCATAGTTACCTTCTATTTCTGTGAAATTTGAAATAAATCGACGGTACAATGATGTTGGGTTTAATATTTAGTGTTTCTGTAATTAGTTTTTCATGTTCAGTGTCAAAATTGAGTTTTCTAAAGGTTATTACGTTGCGAAAGGCCGCCATATCTATTATCTCTCAATCTGCACACTAAATAGATCCTGTTATAACCTTGGAAAGTGAATGTCGTAGGTTTCTTGCAGGGACACTATGTCGAAGTTGTTTAAATTGTAAATTTGGTGGCCTCAAATTATAGCTAACTATGCTTTGCAGCAACGGACCGGAAGAATGCCGCATATCGAGTAATGTTCTCAAAGAACGCGGGCACGCGCAAAGGCTTATCACGAACTCCGTCGAGCGGAGAAGCGACTTCACAGACGGAAAAGGAAGCCTGGGAGAACCAACAGGTCTGCGAACTCGAAACGTACAGGGAGCAACCGCAACATGCGCGGAAGTTGTACCAACAAGTCAGCAGAATGAAGCCTTATACACCTCGATGCTCATCCTGCCGAGACAAAGAGGGAAATCTGATTTCCGACAGAATGTGCATATTGGAGTGATGGGTTGAGTACTTTGATGAGCTACTGAACTACCAGAACATCGGCGAGCTGGAGGTCCCGCCAACTGAAGACGACGGGCAAATACTGCAACCACCAAGTATAGGAGAAACAGCCGTCCAGTGCAAATCATCGGCTAAAAAATCATAAGTCGCCAGGAGCCGACGGAATTACAGCTGAATTGGTTAAAAATGGAGGCAACCAATTTCACCAAGTGGTTCATCAATTTGGGCTCAAGGTGTGGGAGAGCGAATCAATGTCTGACGATTGGCAACGAAGCATTATCTGTCTCATACATAAAAAGGGAGATAACACACGGTGCAGCAATTATAGAGCAATCACGTTGCCGAGTACCATCTATAAGATATTCTCCGCTATCTTGCTAGGCCGGATAGCCCCATACGCCCACAACATCATTGGCCCATACCAAAGAGGCTTCACGCCAGGCAAATCAGCAACAGATTAGAATATGGAACAGTTGCACCATCTATTCATCGACTTTAAAGTCGCCTATGATAGCATAGCCAGGGTAAAACTGTACACGGCCATGAGAGAATTCGGTATCCCGACGAAACTAATAAGACTGACTAGGCTGACCCTGACCAATGTGCGAGGCCAGATAACAACGGTCTACGACAAGGGGATGCCCTATCATGAGCCTTCTTTAACCTGGCCCTCGAGAAAGTGATCCGTGATACTAAGGTAAATGAAAGAGGTACGATCCTTTTTAAGTCCACCCAACTACTGGCCTATGCTGACGATATCGACATCAAGGGAAGAACCACCCGAGATGTACAAACTGCCTTCATCCAGATCGAACAGGCGGCGCGAGATCTTGGGCTGCACATCAATGAAGG
Organism: Hermetia illucens; assembly: GCF_905115235.1. NCBI lineage: Eukaryota > Metazoa > Arthropoda > Insecta > Diptera > Stratiomyidae > Hermetia > Hermetia illucens. Next base: position 149,264,568 of record NC_051849.1, read on the forward strand.
CAAGACAAAGTATATGGTGGCAACGTCAGCACCAAAAACCAAGCAACCAACAACATCAAACCGCACGGGTCAAACGGGAAGAATAAGGATAGGAGAATACAACTTTGAGACCGTTGACAATTTCTCCTATCTAGGGTCGAAAATCACAACCGATAACAGCTACGATGATGAAATCCACGCACGGCTGTTGTCAGTCAACAGAGCCTATTTCAGCTTACAAAGACTGTTCCGCTCGAAACGTCGCACCATAGGGTCAAAGCTTTTACTGTACAAGACTATGATCTTGCCAGTCCTCATGTATTCCTCGGAAACTGGGGTTCTTAGCAAGAAAAATTGCGAACTCTTGGCCGCGTACGAGAAGAATCCTCCGAAGAATTTTTGGCCCCCTACATGAGGATGGACGATTCCGTAGTCTACTTAACGACGAAATCTATGAGTGTTACCATGATGATGGTTGTGGATGAAACCCGGCTCAATTGGTTACGGTGGGCGGGTCACTTAATCCGTATGGATGAGGATAATCCAGCTCGGAAAGTCTATAAAGGCAATATCTATGGTAGAAAAAGAAGACGAGGCAAACCCTGGATAAGATGGAGCGGTGGCGTAGGCCAGGACGCTAGACAGCTTTTAGGGATATCGAATTGGTGGACCTCGGCGCAAAACCGGGATGTCTAGAGTTCCTAATTAAGGTAGGCCTAGTCCGGATACCGGTTGTTGCGCCGTTGATGATGATGATGCTTTGCACGTTATGTTGCAAGATAGCACGTCGCTGGAGTTGTTCAACTTTTCTTCCATAGCTCTGATGTCCTGCATCTCATCTGAAATTCTTAGGTGTTTGTGGCTCTCATAGTTTGTTAAGAACGAGCATCATTTTATGTAAAAAATTTTTATATTCAGATACAGCAGGGCAGGGGCACTCGACCCTTGTTGGTATTTGTAGTCAATTTCTCCCAAATTAAAAGAACAGAAACTGCTTGTTTGATAATATGTCAACAACAGCTCAATTTTCGAAAGGTCCAGGCATAGTCACGGAGCGATTTGATGCTGTTTCGCTGAGCTGGGTGTCGTTGCCGTCACCTTTGGAGGCACAAAGAACAGTTCGTTAGCAGCGAGTAATATCGAGCGATGAAATGGTTCTTCTCTTCCAATTTGACTAACTTTGAGAGCAACAGGTGAGCCATAATTCCGACCTGCTTTGTAGTATCATTTCAACAGAAACCTTTCGAATAAAGCGACTCCTTTAGGGGTTTCCGTGGTATTTAACAACTTCTCAAGTAATTGTCAATCGACAGGAAAAATGCATGACGGCCTCAACTGATATCGTTGCCGCACTTAGCTGGCATGGAGACTGGGCAACTTTCGTTGCATTCATTACTAATGACTTGAAATGTTTGTTCGATAGTTGTGTGCCTTTTCGGTTTGCTAGCGTTGGGCATGCTGATGCCCTTCGCGTGTGAAGAGACTGCTTTGTCCCAGTGGTATTGAATTTTCCAAACGACATCTATTGCTATCGAAACGACATTCATAGCCGCCTAATCGCATGATGGCAGCCAACCTAAAATCTTTTGATTCATACGTTTTTCCACAGCAATTTCATCTGTTTTGCGAATTCCCATTCATCCGTTCCATGATTTCGTTATCTTCGTCCGAATCTCGCTTCACTGGTCGGTCTCTTGCGAAATTTTCCTCTACGCCAGACATGCACGGCAGTGATAGGCGTTCTTTGTCGGATTGGTCCATTTGCTCGCTGAAAACACACACGATAAAGTCGACCCGAAACAAAACATAAACAATTTCGCCAATGATTCACCGCAGAGCATTTCGCCAGCACTCGCAAATGGAAAACATCCGAACGACGTGTGTGGGGCTGACACAACTTTGACGCCTAACCCTTGAACGGGGGCAACCAGCCAGTCGACGATGCACTCACCGCAAAGGACCTTCACCTCCACTTTGGCCTTGGAAGTTGGGAGCGTTTCGAACCTGTCCCACAACTTCGTTCCGTAGATACCTCATCGATTGAGCGCCTCCCTCGCACCCGAGTGGGTGGCTAAGGGAGGAAGCAGCGAAAAATCAATTAAGCAAAGAAAAACTGTTCATTGCGAAACTAAAACTAAATCCACGGGAACGGAAGAGAAACTTGTGAAAACTGACGGATCACATGGTGCACGGAGCCACTCACAAAGAGCAATGGAATCGAGGCAGCGCTTCCATCTTGGAGGCAGCGATCTCACACGAACTGGCTGGCAGGCAGGGCAAGCCTCCACCTTTGCCAGGAACAGGATGTCCAGCTAGCGGTCAGGTGGTGACTTCCCGAACCGAACCGTTTGCCAAGTCCGTACGGGTCGGGGGCGCCGTTAAGCCAGCGAACTTGTCGTGCGGCCATTATTGATTTACTATTCGAGCCTTGAGCTCGCAACGCGACAGCGCTCGAACGGCAGACAAGTTGCCGCGGCTCCGCGCAAATGGCCCAAATGCGAACTAACTGTTGTCCGACATCACGGCGACGGGCGATGACAACGAGAAAATGCAAAATAGAGCAGCGCTCGAGGCGCGAAGGGGCTCTCAAAACCGGATCGTGGCTCAATTCATTGCACTTTGTTTCTTCCAATTCCACTTGGTGCGCAACTGAATGGGCCATTGCTGGGCCTCCACACTGAAAACACTAATTTGCGGCCCGTGGGCCTCCCAGCTGAAACTGCGACTCGTTTACCTTTTATTTAGTTACATATCCACATGAGAACTTGCTGCACTTTTTCTCGCCCGAACGAGGCACACAGTCGACACGAAACTTTTCCTCACGCCGCGAAAACAATTTTCTCGGACAGGTTCCACGGAATCTTGCACAATTTCCAGCGAGATTATGGCGCCCGGGCATTCAGGGTTTTCACTTGCATGAAACTTCTGCTTTTGTAGGGTTTTAACTGTTTTATCCACTAAGAGAAACGAAGACACAAACGAAATCAACCACGGACCACGAATCGACTGAAAATTCACGTATTTTCCACACCATACGTTCACACGGTCACTGAACTGGAATTGGATTCGCCGGGCGAATTCACGCTTGACGTTTGTCGTTGACGACTCCGGACAGAAGATGGCAATGGAGTGGTGTAAAGCGAAAATTCAAATGAATACGTTTAATTCCTAATATGAACTCTTTGAATTTTATTACGATTGTGGAAATCATTTGAAACCATTCGAATCATGAATGAAATTTGATTTTAATATTGCTACTTTAATTCTAAATAAACAAAAGGAGGGATAGCAGAAAATAGAATACATAATGATTACTTTCTGTTGGATTCAAATAAGAATGCGATGCAATGTTATATTTCCGAAGAAAATATACGCCATAGGTCTGATTGAACCGCCAGAACAATATCAAGAGGTCCACGCAGGTGAATTCTAAACCCTTATTAATGGGGTGAGTTCCCAAAGAGTTTTAGGTATGGGATGTGGGTAGCATTGCGCTCGCCCGAGATTATTACCCTGATTGGACTCAGGCACTCATTCGCAGCTGAGTCGAGTCGAGTATTCGATATCTGATTACGATAACAAATCCCTCTGGCATCAGTTAGATTTGAACCACGATCTTCCGCTACGACAGTCTAGCGGTCTGATCACTTGAGCCATCCGGACACTTTATATTAACATGCAGAACGAAAAGTCTTATTTTTAGGTATAAGCATTTACGCGTCAACCGGTTGAGCTCTTTCGCAAAGCGCTGATCCGTTTTTGAGTTCCGGGAACAACTAAACGTAGGTTAGGCTTCAGGATCAGGCAACTCCAGTATTCTGCGGTGTTCCTGTTCCGGAAAAAAGCTCCGTCGAAATTGCTAGAGCTGAGCAGGTGGATTCGAACACGGACCGAGTGGAAGTGCAGTCGACCGTCCTTGTCAAGTAGCTTCATCGGGAAATACGGGACAGTGCTGAAATGTATTTTGTCGATAACGTTTCTTTAGAAGGACGTCATTAAAAGGGTCAAGTACGGTTTGATGGAACTGGAGGAAATACTGCACCGCATTTCCTGCTGCAGGCAAGGGAAGATGCGCGAAAAGCAGAATCCGCCGCACTTTCCCGCGCTAAACAGATCGCAGACAGAAAAAGCGGAAAAAAGGATGACGCCACTGAAGGAGACTTTACTCAATTAGTTTGCAGGACCCAAACAAGAAGGCAAAGAAGGACAAAAGGAAACAACGCTGTGAATAAGTATCTGAGTCAAATCAGGGTAACAATCTCGGGCGAGCACAATACTGACCACACTGTTTGCTATAATCCTTTAATCCTCTTGTGTACCGTTACGGTCTTGAATGAAGTGGTCTAATAAACTTCAAGGCCCTGATCCAATTGGATTGTTGCGCCAACAATTATTATTATCAGAAACTCGTCTGTCCAAAGAAAAGGAGGCAACGAATAGAAAACCACTAACAGAAAAGATGAGTAAACGAACCCATTAGCAAATGTACGTTTTGCGCGGTCAAGGGGCTACTGGGGGAGAAGGCTTACGTTTCTAGCCAAGAGTCTATGTGCTCTCTAGAAATTCGAGCTTTTGACTGCCTCATAGAAGTGGTCGAATTGGAGGAGGCCATAAAGGGTGAATGTCCAGTGGTAACCAATGTGCGGATAGGTATCACTTCTGTGAATGCTCCAGGCTAAAAACTCACTCTGGTGGAAGTCGCCGAGGAACACGCGAGGAAACTTCTTGACAGCGGGAAAATCGAAAATTGGATGGGTAGTATGCAGGGTACGAATGCGGGTAACCCCCGCCAAGTAGTACAGGTGTCTGGACTATGGATATACGTCTGTAACTTGCCAGGGACCTGGCAGGAGGACAGCATACCATTAATGCGGTCACTTAGGTCACCAAGACCTTCAACGAAAGCGAGAATTGCTTCCTCTGCAAGGATAGTTTCGGTAAAAGCATTGCATACATTTCGGGGCGAGTCTGGAAAGGGCTAAGATGCGATTAGCATGATCCGCATCCTACAAATTAACATGCATCTGAGTGGAACCGGTTACCAGTTGCTAGCACAATTCGCTGCGGAGGTAAAAGATGATCTAGCGCCAATCAGCAGGCAATAACGGGAGAAGGATCCGGTCTCATGGCATTTCGACTCAACGAGTACCGCTGCTATCTGGGTTTGGGATGGTATTTGACTTCGCTTTCTTGCCCAGGGTGGAGCGAATGGCTTTATCTGGATTTGGTATGTGGGGATAATGTTTTTTGGCGTTTACCTAACACCAAACGAGACAATGTCGGACTTTTGACACAGGCTCGACCCCCTTTAAGACGCCGGAGGAGGAGGAGCGAAACCTGATAGGAGGTGACTTCAATGTTAGGGTCCTTGAATTGGGTACACATGATCCAGATTCCAGGGGGAAAAGATCCTGGAAATGGCGACGAGAACCGGGCTTGTAGTTTTAAACACCGGACTAGCCCCGGACGGAAGAGCTTGAAGAAGCAGTTCTTACCATGAAAAAATAAGAAGTTGCTAGGTCCTGATGATATCCCTGCCGAAGTTTACAAGCTGGTGTTCCGCCAGCGCAGTTTTCCTTGTGGCAGGAAGGTGGCGAGGCTTGCGCTAATCAGCAAAGGCAAAGGAAACCCTGAGCTGCCGTATGCTTGACACGGTCCGAAAAGTGCTCGAAAACTCGGCGCTGTAGAGGTCTTATCTCCAAGGCAGTTCGAGGTCAGAGCAGGGAGATCCACGGTGGATGCTGTCATGGAGGTCGTAGATGCGGTTTGTCGAGCCGAGGTACATAGTCGTCGATCTCGACGGATAGTGCTTGTCGTAACGATCAATTCCAGAAATGCCTTCAATTCCGTAAGATGGACAAATATCCTAGGCACATTAGAAAACTCATTCCATGTACCGAGCTATCTCTTACGGATATTGAGAGATTATCTGAGAGATCGCTCCCTGTTCTATGAGACGCTAGAGGGCCAGAGGAGGATGAAAACCCCGTCGGGAGTAGCAGACGGATCCATCCTAGCGCCGGACCTCTTCCCACGATAGCCTGTTAAGAGTCGATATGTCAGAAGAGTCGCGCCTGGTCGATTATGCAAGCGGCCTTGTGGCACTTGTTGCCGAACGTACTGTTGAACAGGTGCAACGCAGACTTGGCAATATGATGCGTTAGGTAAGCAAATGGGTAACTGCTCATGATTTCAGCCTTACGCGGGAGAAAACTGAAGTTGTCATCTTGATTAAAAAGAAGATCTCGACCTGCCTCCCATATCGATTGGTAACACAATAATCGAGTCCGAGCTAACGATTAAGTAGCTTGGTTTGATGTTCGACTCAAAGATAAGCTGAAACTTACCGAGTGGCAACTATATTGGCACAATGAGCCAAGTGGCAGATGGCTGACCCGACACCATGGTGAGATTGACTATTTCCTTACCCAACTTCTAAGTGGGCAAGGAGGTTTCAAGTCTTACCTGCACAAGATTCGGAAGGCACGTGTTCTGCAATGGACCCCAAATACACATTTTTTTCTTGTGAAAGGTGGGATGGGTGTTGTCAGCAACTTTATGCAGACACAAGGGGATTTTCCTTAGACATCCTTGTCAGAGGGATGTTGGCTAGCACAGAAAAATGGAGTCGTGTTGCGCATTATGTTCGAGTTCTTCTTGTTGCGAAGAAGATTGATTGATGAAAGGGATTCTCTGACTTGAAGGATGCCAAAGCGGAAGAGCGGGAGGGCTAGCATGAACTAACGTTTTAAACGGTTCGAGACTAGCCCCCTAATGACAGGAAGGTATTTAGTTGGTGGTAAGACGGCGTACCCTAGCGGGGGTCAAACACGCTATGCGTAAATGCATTCACCTACCATACTGCACAAAAAAAAAAAAAAAAAATACATTCCCAAGTCCATACTGAAAAGACGACACTCTTCTTAGAGGCCTTGATGTTGGGTTGGTGGTGCCGAAGAGCGGACGGATCCTGCTGTAGATTCGAAGACTACGGATTATCAGACAGTGGGTGCTGAGGTGATTGAGCCTTCGAGAACGGCTCTAGCTCGAACTGGCGAGGCTTTAAACGAGAGCTGGCGGCAGTTGCTTGTCGCTCGTTTGTGGCTGGTTGGCAACTCGGAAACTGAAAGTCGTGGATATAGCATCTGCCACAACCTTATGGCTCCCAAGTTAAGTTGGTCGAGAATGTCGAGTTGCCTTTTGTAACTTAGCTGCAGTAAAAACGACGGGAAGCTCACGGTTGAAGGTGGAATATCGTTGTTCAGCCTCCGACAGCTTCGTGGAGAAAAAACCAGCGACATTAGTAATTCGTGATGCCAAGAAAACGTCTTAGCTGCGAAGAGTCTATGGGTTTCGGAAAGTCCGAGATTCTCTGGATTTTGGGCTTAGGTGGACGGGAACGTTTCCTGTTGATGTGGTATTCAGCGAATATGACTTCTGAGTAGCAGATTTGGTATTAGTTCCAGAAGCCGGGCTGCTTGTAGGAGTGCGAGGACCTCCTCGAGGTGACGTCAACGTTGGTCGCAATTTCCGGTGCAATCCAGGATGTGATCTTGGCACCCGTGGACGAAGTCCAGTTTCCTGAGGAGATGATTTAAAGGCCGCCGCAGTGTTTGAGCTGCATTCTTCATGCTCATTGGCATACCCATAAACATTAACTGGCCCAAGGGCGTGATGACGCCCGTTTTGCAGACGTCCTTGGGAGCGACCGAGATTTGCACTCTATTATCCGTAGCGAGTACCGTTCCGGAGCCAACTGCTACCAGTCTTGGGCACGATGTATAGAGAGTTTGCCCACTGTTAGAAGAAGAGAAAAATCCTACTTCATTGCAGTGAAACGTTCGAACTCGAGGCATCGAGTTCGCGCGAAAAGGGTAACGCCGGACCCATATTTCAGCATTTGTTAGCTCTACTCGGAGTGTATATATTATATAAGCGATGAGTGTGGTCAACCTTGGGTTCTTCGAGTGATTTCAGTGGTTTATAAGTTCCCAATGCTCATCTTGCTCTAGTTTCCGTAGATACCTCTTTTGCTGATTTCCAGTTTCCATTTTTTCTTCTTCTGGCTCTTATTAAGGTGTCAAATCGAATGTTATTATCTTCGCCGTTAGATAAGACCACGGGAATGGAGTTTTGAGAAGCAGATGTACCCTGTTCATTTTATTCTAGGTGTATGTTGCAACTTCCTTTTTTCAAAGGATCTCATCGTTGGCCCTAGGCTTGTATAGTCTGGATGCTACTTGGCCTTTTCAGTCCTTTCACAGAATTTCTTGAAAGTTGCTGTACGTCGTCAGAATACTTTTGTAGCCTCATATGCACCAATGACGACTCTGTTGAGTCCTTCCATCAATATCTTCAGTTCTAGTTTGTTCCGGATATCATTGTCACCTCTAGACGATATGTGTTGGTATCGCAGCTGAGAAGGAATTGTAGCGCCCTCTTCCCGCAGTATTTCACCAGTCTAAAGATTAGTTCCCGTGGGCTCTGGGTGACTCCTGGGAGGTAGCTTTATGCCGAGACTGCCTCTTGAATTCTCCCGCCGGATTTCAATGGATTTTGGATAATTACGAGACTTCTGGCCTGGAACTCTGAAATATATATGTATATATTTTAATTCATGGTTAAGAATGATGCAAACTTTTGGTTTTCTTTCCAGAGGAATCTCAAATTACAGACACACTTTTTCCTTGCAAACCATGAATATACTCGGAAGACTCAGGGTTTTAGGTCCAGAACTGTACCAATGTTGTCATTGTTGGTCTTGCAATAAATATAGATGTTCCGTATCCATTAATATTGGGAGCTCTTCCCCAATGTCAGGGTATCGTCGCCTTCTTCCAATGTAGCCCTCTCGTATGATTGATGTTCGCCTTCAGCCTTACGAGATCCGGGTCAAGGTCGCCCAGCTTTTCCTCCTCAATAGGCGGCAGCTTTTGTTCTCCATCATATCTAAGATTCATTCAGGAATCTTGGTTGGTTTTCCATTCGAAATGTCCTCCGAGGTATCTTTTCTCGATTTCTTCTTGTGCACATGTCCCCACCGGGATGTCACCGAATCTATTATTGATATGAAATTTATGGCTTTAGATCGTGCATCTACTTCGACCGTGAGTAGTTTGCCTTTGCCCTATGCTTGATTTCTCGATGCTCTTATCGACTGTGGGTAAAGATCCTCATTCAACCTAACTTGTTGAGAAATTCGAGAGATTGTTGAATTATAGAGTTGGTAGACGCTTTTCGAGGTGCTTGGGCTTTTATTGGAAAACTACCAAATTAAACTAAACTAGTTGGTCTTGCAGCAGATGATCAGTGTGAATTGATTCCCTTGAACGCTGAGAATTGGACTTGGTGGAAAGTGGCAGCCAGGACATTTTCCTTTTCAGGAATTCTCTATTTCATTGTCAGGCTCAGTGTCGATGTTGACTGATTCGATTGTAAGGCAAGAAATAAATTTTAGGAACATTCTATTGGCTGAGCTGTTAACTGCTATGTGTGCAATGTTCGGTAGAGCTCATCAGGGCTAGAAGGACCTTAATGATTATCTTGAACGATGCAACTGGAGCTTTCCATTTTTCGAGTTATTATATCGTTGTTGTCCGGATAGTCGCTTGGTCGCGGTTCAAATATCGCTGGTGGCAGTGGGATTTGTATCGTGATTTGACGTCGGATACCAGTCGCCTCAGCTGTGAATGAGTACCTGAGTCAAATCAGGGTAATAATCTCGGGCGAGCGCAATGCTGACCACATTGTCTCCTACAATGTACTGTAGTGTACCGTTACGGTCTTGAATAAAGTGCTCTAACACACTTCAAGGCCCTGATCCAATGTGGATTGTTGCGCCAACGATTATTATTATTATATCGTTGTTGGGGTCTTCTGTGGTAATATATGTACTGATGACCTGCCAGATGCTCCCTGTGATATTAAGGGATCCTGGACTCTGAATTTACAATTCGCTCTTTCATTAAGTCCTTTGAGTATGGCAGTCTGGGTTATATCCTTCTTTACTACCAGCAAATTGATTTTCTTCCTATGGTTAAAGGACTTTACTGATGGAGTATGGAAATCACCTGTTTCTCTGAACATTATGACTGTGAATCTTTGTTACGTTGCATATTTAGGATTCGCTACGCAGATGGCGACAAATTGAAGAAAAAAAAAATAAATAAAAAATTAAAAGATACTTTTTTTTTGGCTTTGCCAGAACGGAACGACGAAAAACAGAATGACGGAAATAAATATCGTTTGTCATTCAGCCGTTGGTGGGGTATAGCACGTTAACGACACCTACGCGTCATTGTTTGCGGTTTTCCTCTACCTACGACCAACTCTTCGACAATCTTGGGAGAGTGGGTTCTATTGCATGGCATAGCCGGTGATGTATTTATTTCCCTTCTTTAGTGTCTGACCTATCGACAGCCACTTCAGATGTAATGAACTTAGTCGAAGCGTTTGAGGAAAGATGTCATCGTCAACCAAACTCCTTCAGGTTCCCCGGACAAAGCAACATTAAGAGCGTCACCGATAATAAGAAGAATAATATCGGTAATAAGATGCAACTTTGGTGAACTCTCCGCCTTAGACCTCAAGTTCCTCTGAGATTTTATCTCGTTATAGTATATGAGATTCTGCGCCATCATTTGCCGCTCTGATAACAGAAATTCTTCGAATTGTCCATCCTACCTAGAGCATTCCATATAAATTCCCTGTAGATGCTATCGAAAGCTGACTTGAAATCGTTCGAGCAGGTGAAACGAAGGTCAAAACTTCACGCACTGCTCCAAAATGATCCGTAGGGTGTTGATATGATGAATGCAGGACGACTCATTGCGAAAACCACCCTGCTCTATGTTCATTAAGCTTTGGAGAATGCAATGTGGTCAATCTTGCTCGTACGGTGTCGGTCAATTGAAACCTAACTGACCTTATAACAGGCTCTGTGCGCTACAAATGTCGAGTCGGTGGAAGTTGGAGAAATCCATAAACCTTCAACAATTATCATTATGGTCGCCAAGAACGTTCCCCATCACATATCCGGGCAAGGCTTTGTCATACCTCAACTTGTCATTTAGATCATCCATCACGATCACAATGTCACCTTTGCAGCAAAAGGGAGAGGAGAGCCCTCCAAATTCCCAGCATCACACTTCGCCTAGACTCAGAATGTCTAGCTTATATCGTTGGAATTTCCGCTTTTGTTGGAGAAATTGAGGATTCTGAGGGCCATCGCTACCGTTGTCGAGGAGTGTACGCACAATCCAGAAACAAATCATAGTCGGTTTTCGATAGACAAAGATCTTCAATGTAAGATCAGTCCCTACCCGAGGCGTTGTTGGCTTTTCTGTAGCAGTAAAGTTCCGAAATTTTCCAGTTGCTATAGCCCACAAATTTTTATCTTGTGTGTATTCTTATGGTAAGTATAATCTCACAGGGCAATAACTGAGTGTTTGTGGGATAAAAATTGTATCTGGGCCCTTTCGCGAGCATCGGTGTCTGTCTCTCAATAATTCAGTTTGGAATTCAAATTGCTCTTTGATATTTCGAAAACCTTCTTGTTTCCGGCGTGGTGACCCCCAAGTCCCTATTTGCACGCAAGTACGATAATATACCTTTGTAAATGATTTGAGAAAGTCGATCCATTGGCTTTTTAAAAGAAATCCAATGAATCTTTTGGGTTTGAATTGGCTACTTCCCCGCAGTCAAATTTTTGGCAAATAATTTTGTATTTTCAGGAGCCATCAAAAACTGCCAACGAAATTGGGAAACTTCATTTCATGTTCAAACCACGTTTCAAATGGCCAATAAAGGCAAATTTGTAGATAGGAATCCGTTGATCTGCTCGGTAACTTGTATTTTTGAGATTTGCAATATTTTTTAATAAATCCTATCATAGGCGGGAGCTGCCAATCAGTTGGGAGAAACTGTTTCGGACTTATCCCATCAATACTTGGTGGAGGATTATGTAGAAAATCTGTTTCAAAAAAATAAGAATCAATTCAAAGAAGCTGAAATACATGCCAGGGATCTGCCACGAAAGCCTTCGACTTACGAAGGAATCGAGGATTGCATCTGCCCACCAGAGAAAACCAAATTTCAGGAGTTCTATGATAAAGTCTACGAAGCAAAATACAAATCCCTGAAGGAGCGTCCTTTGGGGAAAAGTCGCGACTGTTCTTCGAAGCCAGAGGACATCAGTAATGAGACTACGACATTTGGGCGCACCACTGAGGTTGGCGTACCCCTCTATGATCTTGTTTTGCCGAATAAGACATCATTTCAAGTCATCTATGAACATGAAGAGGGTCACGATAAATACCTCCTCTCACACAAGCATTATTTCCCGGCTGAAAGGATTAACAGGAAGTGATGAAACAATGGTGGTTAAATATGAGATCAATCTTTAATTATTAATGTTTCTGTCTTAGATATCAGTCACCATCCTTTGATCCCAAACTTACTTTTGGCAATAAAACGAAAGTGGAAGCTGGGGGAAAACTTGTGAAAAGGGCCCTGAATGACCCTTTGTTTCCAGACTACTTGTGCATTTCCAACATTCGACAACGTGAATTTTTGGATAGAGTTAGAAGCAAACTAGGAAAACCGTTACAGCCGTAAGTATGCATGAAAATTCTATGCCTGCAGGGATGTTATAACAATAGTAGATACTTCCTTAGTTCTTAAAGTTTTACCTTTGATTTTCTTTATCCAGGCATCAAATACTCAAGAAGCTTCCAGCAGATTACATCTTTGGGGTGTCCACTAAATCCGACCGTTACTCCGGCGAGGAGTTGATTTACAACCGTGATCCCTACGATACAAAAACCAGAATTCACGAAAGCATAGCCTATTTGAACCGCGTTCGTCATTGCCTGAAGAAGCGAATGGGATATGACATGGAAGATATGCGTTTGGAAGCCGAAGAAATGGATTCTCAGTTCACAGGACTGCTGGACCTGAAAGCCTGTCTATGTATCATGAAAGACCATTTCCTCGAAGTTGAAGAGGACAAGATCAGACTTCTCCTGCATCATTTTAAAATGCTCCACGAAAATGACAAAGTTCAGTTCAAGCAGTTTATGAACCTCTTGGACTGTCGGCATTCAGTCCCGGATATTGGCAGGTTGGATGATGTGTTTGTGGCAGATGCTCCTACTCTCACGACCTATCGGAATTTTTCACGGGACGTGTACTTCGATGACCCAGCTTGTAAAGTTGAACCGGCTGGAATGCCATCACAATCTGTGGAAAGAACTTTACCAAAAGTTGGTCTAGGGACTATCCGGGCCGATATGGACAGCTTAACTGAAGAGACGAGTGTCCGGACTATGTTGTGGCAAAGTACGCCCACTGCCTTTGGAGTGAGCCATCGTGAGTATTTTTTGCCCAGAACCAAAGAAGAAATTAGGAGAATATTTTCCAATATTGGATATGATCTGCAAGAGGAAAGCAACTTCGAAGAATTATGGTTGGAGGCGAGGAATAATTGGACAAGTAAAGACGAAATGGTATCAGTCGATGCTTTTCGTTCTGTGCTAAAACGTAGGGGGATGGAAACAAGGTAAAGCTGTTTGGAAGTTCAATGGAGTATGCTTTCCTTTTGGGACACTCTATTTGTAAAATTATGATTGTATATTTTTTACTGATAGTGAAATACGGTAAAATACTTAGTTTAGCAACAATAACGAATTCATAAGCAGTCTTCAAGAAAATATCCCTAGAAGTAGGAGGAAGCTTAAAAGCGATGGAGTTTAGAGCGTGCAGTAGTGATTAAAAGGGTAACTGATGCAACTCTCTGATAAGATCTAATGGCTACCATTCATCCCTTAGTGGGGCATAGTGCTTCAATCATTGCGCTATCGTACAATTCGAATTGTCACCCCTCCTTAATGTATAATCTATCCATTGCCACTTCCCCCTTCTGATCAACTCGTTCGTGAGTAACTGGTTTGTTCGCCGACCAAGTTCTTCGTTCGAAATAACATCATGCCAGCGTACCCCGAAAACAGGCCGCAGACAGGTGTTCACGAAGGTTTGAAGCTTCTGAGTCACTTTCTATGTTCCACTCTCATGTAGTAACATAGCAACATAGAAAGAACAATAGCACAGAGCAGTCTTAACTTGATCTGAGATAAATGCATTTTTAGATTTTAGACAAGGCAGTAACGACGGATCTGTTATTGCGTCGAACGGCAACCAGAGACCAACGGCAGAAACATCTCTTTCTAGATAAACAAATTAATGCAGATAGGGCGAGTGTGAAGCACCGTCAAATTGAGAACCTCGGTTTTGTCGGCATTTATCTACAGCCCAATTCTACTTGCTTCCTTTTCTAATCCAGAACCATTTGGTTCAGGTCCATGGCTTGGTGAGAGAGAGAGAGCAAGATATCATCACTGTAATTGAGGTCTTTGAGAAAAGATGTCGTAGTCCCTTGGAACAAGGCTCCATGAAGAACCGATAGCAAGAAGAAATGATTTCTTTGAGAAGACTACTTTGTCGGACTTCGTTTTGGATCTTAAATTCGTCTGAAATTTTACTTCGGTGTAGTACGTGACAGTTCGCATTATCATAAGTCATTCTGATAATAGCTATTAGTTTCTCCTGAACGCCCCTCCTGCTTGGAGCACACCAGATACATCGCCAGTTGGCGCAGTCAAAATCCAAAGAACCAAGTATGCACACTGTTCCAAAATGTTCTTTGTCCATCAAGAGTTCGAGATATTCCTTGATCTGTTCCGGAATTATTTTATCTATTATCGTTGTGAGGCCAGGGAGCATGTAGATACCCCTCTAATTGTTGCACTCAAAATGGGTGTTCTTCTATCGAATCTTAACGATCATCAATTTCCTCCGGTCTCTGGGAAAGGTCTCTGATTTCCAAAATTTCTGTACGGGTGGAAGTAGTAGATCTGCAGAAGCAGCTTTGCGAGGAGAACATCAAGCCCGGCGGCTTTTTATTTGTTTGAGTGCATTAATGGCCGAAATGATTTTCCCTCTGTTAGTCCAGATTAGTATGTCATGATAACTAACCACTTCATCCACCAGAGGTGGAACCTCACTGAATATGATATGGTTAAGAACTGTGGTGAAGTGTTCTATTCTCTTCCTCAGCTGCCCGTCATTGATAAGAGAAGTGGACTGTTTACGTTCCTCACAGGGCTTTTGAGAGACTTGCGATCACAGGCGACTCCTTTGGTGATGCGGTACGCAGTTCATTATGGTTATCAGCAGGAGCGTTTGCTTCCCTTACCACCGCAATCACAAATTCCCTCTTTGTTACGGTAATTGTCAGGGAATAGTTCATTTCGCTATATTATTGCTGAATCTACTGCTAAATGCGAGGAATCAGTGTGAGGGTCCGCCGACACTCTCTGGTATTCTGGTGGACATAGCCGTCATTTCTTATATGGACAATACGCTTCACTTGCCAAGAGATTCGTCGGTACTGCACATTATCGGTATCACGCACGGCATCACTCGCAACGAAGAATAGAACCTTAATTCCTTCTACTAATCGATCCACTTTCACGATTTCGCATTCAGCTAGGTCTTGTGATGCCTCTTCAGGACCCAGCCGACGCATCTGTGTAGCAGCCAGCCAAAGAGCAATTTTGATGGCTGTCATCAACCTCTTTTACTGTCCGATCAGCAGGATATCTCTTCCACCGTCGAGAGACAGCTAGTTCATATAAACGGTCGATATTGAGGCTGATGAGATATACATATACTATATTCATTTATTACCAACTAGAGGAAGGATTTATAAAACTGTTGAGTTGGAGGTGAGAAAGATAGTCTCGGGAACCTCATTCTGTCCTTTCTCTTTAGGGGAAAATTTAAGAGCAATGGATTTTAAGGGTTTTGCGGAAGCAAAGCCTTATGAAAGTCAGTTTTTGTATTTTTTTCTCTGCAGTAAAGTATGGAACTTTCCTTCATAAAAATGAATCCTACTCACTCTACCTTCCTTTCAGGCGAAACAGCTGCAAAGCATTACCCGGCACTTTCCTTGCACCCTCCGCCCTACCAAGATCCGCCTGAGATTTCAT